>NC_057353.1:7737500-8037500 GCF_016509475.1 Prionailurus bengalensis
CCTTTAAGAGCGTTTCATATCTAAAAACAAATGCGTACGGATCGAGCATCAGCTACATAGAGCACATACAGGTAACCATAAAGCCAGATATGAGAAAATCCAAATTTATTAGACACGTTGGTAAGAAGGTGATTAGTTTCTTTTCAAGAAGAAAAAAAATTAAAATTATTCCGAATATGATGTATTTGGGATCTCAGCTCTCATATTTTATGGTTTATGACTGATTCCAAGCTGTTTTCCTTTGCATTTTCCCCTTAAATGAGATAGACTTTATTTTTACTGCCAAGGCAAAAGAAAATAATTTAGAATCAATAATACGGTGTCTTAATTACTTAAATTTCTTTTTGACGTTTATTTAGTTTTGAGACAGAGAGAGACAGAGCATGAGTGGGGGAGGGGCAGAGAGAGAGGGAGACATAGAATCGGAAGCAGGCTTCAGGCTCTGAGCTGTCAGGACAAAGCCCAACGCAGGGCTCCAACTCACAGAGCGCAAGATCATGACCTGAGCTGAAGTCGGATGCTTAACCGATTGAGCCACCCAGGCACCCCTGACGGTGTCTTAATTTCTAAATATGATTTCCTCCCGGATGTTTAATAGAGATCCACATTAAGTAGACGTTCAGTGATAAACACTTATATGACACCTTTTCATCAAAGCCTTTCTACCTCTATCATGCCTCTTCGCTCTTTACACAGCTAATGTCTGTATTTTTATTCCCATCGTCCAAGTGGGAAGCTGAGATCCAGAAGGTGAAGCACCAGGAAAAGTCCAATCAGGGTCCGAAAGAGACCTGTATCTTGTCTTCCAATTGTGCCACGATTCTATGATAAAGCTCCTCAAACAATAACTTAAATATCAGGCAAATTCTGAAGACTAGTATTAAAGAAAAGAGTCATTCTTTGCACTTTGATAACGTTTTACTTGGAGATGACTTTGCCCACTCGCTCATCCCGACTGGCCAAGAAAGGCAATAATTACTTGCCTGATGCTGAGGTGTGATATTTTAGCAGAAGAACTCAAAGAATGCCGTGTATTTCACTCTACAACAAGAGTACGCCGTGATGAATGGAGGCGGTCATTGACCTGGAACAGGATCACTTTGAACATGACATTATTACACGAAGTGGCAGCGTTTATTTTCAGATAACCACTTTTTAAAAGCAATTGTGAATATATTCCAAAGAATAAAAATGCCAGCTACTAGGTTTTGAGAAGCGGAATAAAATATGATACTGAGTCATGGAGGGGTGATATATTTGGGCTGATATGGCTGAGGTGGTTTGTTTTAGAGTTTTTAGCAATAAAGGTAATCAGGTGATTCTTAATGTTGCCAAGAGTACTGCTGAGGGGCCATTAAAGGAAGGAGACAGGGAGGGCATTTGGAAGGTCAGAACTTTGATTCTGGAAGATTTCAATTAGGTATCGATTCCATTGACACAGCATCCTAAAGGTGGAACATTCATTTGGAGAAAATTGTTTTGTTACAGAAGGTTGGCTGAGCGCCCAACTCGTACCAAGCTTTACGAGCTTGTATTCTGGAGGGAAGTTTCATTGGTGAAACACGTGCAATTTTTTTTGGTTAGCGTCTCTTTCTTTATCACTCAGGATTTTAGGCGCACAGTCTCATTAATTCACAAACTGTTCCAGTGGGGAGTCGGAGTGGTGGGGAGAGAGACAGGTAGATGTACCCAGCACCGATCAGGGCTCAAGGTGGAGTAAACGAATGTGCCGATACTCACTCTACCTCCCCAGACTCTCACCCACAGAGCTTCTGTCCATACTCCAAGTCTCGGGCACCTGTTTTGATCCTCGGGGCACACAGCAAAGAGCCACGGGACCTGCCTAAGTACCTGAAGAGGGACAGGGAGAAGGAGAGTAAGTCACTTTAATCCAAGTAAAGGCAGCCGCTGAGACATTCAGCTTAGGCTTTGAAAGAGCAGACGTGTTTGGTTTCGGTATTTTATATTTTTGGTACAAGTAACTTATTATATTTTGGGTGAATTGGTAACTTGACACCTGCTAAGATGATAAGTATGAAATAGTTAACATTTCTGAAATGCTTCCTGTCTTCCTAATAATTAGAACATTGTTCTCACTGTTAACGTATTAATTTCATTTAATCCTCCCAGTGGCCTTTCAAATTCTCACATTATCCCAATTTTACACCTGAGTGTGATGAGACAATCGAGAAGGTAACTTTATTATCCCAATGTCCCTTGAAAGGCAACAGAGGTGTGGAAAAATAACCCACCTAAGGGCACAGGTAGAGAAAAGGACAGAACCAGGATTCACATTAAGGCCATCTGGCTGCAGAGACAGCCCGTGGATGCACTCCCACCCATATTGACCCATAAACTCCCTCACATTGTCTTGCATTTTAATAAATAACTAGTGAGGGGAGGAGTCAAGTGCGAATTCCCAGCCCTGACTCACAAGTACCCCTTGCAAATCGTCTTTGGTATTACCACATCATTTTTGGACGCACAGACTATGCCTGCAGCCAGCGTAATCCTGGAGGGGAGCACTTTTCAAAAGGAGGAAATGGCATGTGCCAGAGACAGGGCCCAAAGACCCATTTCAGGAATAGCAAATTGTTTTATGTGCCTGGCGGGGTGACAAGTGGGTTGACCATCTGGGGTTGTGGGCGAAGGTTGGAAGAGCAGGTTGGGGTCAAGTCTTCCCTACAGGCAGAAAAAGGCATGAGCAAACCCATTCTGGGAAAACACTTCACTTTTCTGGAGGAAAAAGAAGGGTGCACTGGGAAAAATTTATAAGATATCAAGTGCGTTAGGTCTTTCATACGATTTTGTTGGCCGTGTTTAACTTGTCAGCTCATGGTTAGAGTAAGAAGGGCTGCGGGGACAGAACAAAAAAGTTCTAGAAATAGTAGCCGTGTAACTTATCATTGAAACTGCTGACATATTTTTATCAAGGCAGAAAATAATAGCCCAAAGACAGGATGAGAAGTGGCAACTCCAGGTGAGGATTCTGTGGTTTTTGTTTTGTTTGTGTAACCGAACCACTGGTTAGAACGAGCAAAGGAGTTGGGTTTATTCTGCCTGAAGGAGAAAGATCCCTGAAAACAGTGAGATGCCACGACACCTTGGAGACATTTACCTTCAAATTAGTAGACAGCGAGTTAGGCATAATGACAATAAATACAGGCTGCCAAGAACACCCGCCGAAGCCAACAGTAAGAGAGTGAGCGAGGTGGCTCTGAAAGCACCTATCAGCCCACCTAGAGCATGTTTATAAGGTAAGAAGTCTGATTCTCTAACAAATACACCAACATATAAATTTCAAATGATTTTTCTCACCTCCAGAACAGATTCCATGGGTAAGCTTAGTGAGCTGTTGTCACAGCTAAAAGGACACCAGGGACTCCTGTTTGAGAATTGCCATCATGACTGGTGACAATTCTCTTGAGCGTCATAAATACAACAAACAATATGTATCTTTTTTTTTTTTTTTTTTTGAGAGTAGGTAGGATTTGGGGAATATGTAAAAAAAGTCACATAATTAAGTCTGGTCAATCAGGAGGCTTCAGATTTGCAATAGGGTCAACAAAAATTGTGGTTACAAAGAAAGAGATGGGTGGGGTGCCTGTGTGGCTCAGTTAAGCATCCAACTCTTGATCTTGGCTCAGGTCATGATCTCATGATTCGTGAGTTTGAGCCCCGTGTCAGGCTTGGGATTCTCTGTCCCTCTCTCTCTGCCCCTTTGCTACTCACTCTCTCTCTCTTCTCTCGATCTCTCTCAATAAATAAATAAACTTAAAAAATTATTTAATTGAAAAAACAAACTGAGAGATGGGTTTTATCGACGGAAGGCTATTCTGTTGGAAACTCTTCCTGCTGGCCGGCCAAGTCTTTCTACATTTCCAGTTATACTAGGGCTATTCACTTCCCATTCATGAGGCCTCAACCCTGACCCTTTTCCCTTTTAGTCTGCCAAAATCCTTTCCTTTAAGAGTTTGTTCAGATATTATGTCCTTCGTGTGTAGCTGTGTCTGACCTTCCGTAGAACATACCTCCAGTGGCACGTACCTTACTTTTTCCTTTTTTTACTAAACTATATGCTTCTTGAAGGCAAGAATCATACTTCATCTGTCTCTCTATCTGTGGCTTCTACAGAGTACCTAGCACATGACAAATACTCCACGAATATTTGCTAGAGAAGTCAATGAAATAAGCCAATTCCAGAGAATGTTAAGCAACGTAGCACCACAGAAGAGAGGAGACAGAACAGTGGTCTAAGAAAATTGCTTCAAAAAATCCATAATTCTAGCTTTCGTGTGTATATTTTGCTATATATTTGTTTAAAAATTGGGTCATCTTTACTCTCAACTTTTGGAAAGTACATAACGTCATTCATGTGCATACAGTGTTTAACCCAAGAGCCAAGAGGAGAAACATTCTGTAGTTCCCACGAAAAGAATCTGAAAAGAATTGGTAGCAAATGTGATAGAAACAAAAATGTATTTTATGCCTTCACATTCAGGGTGCTGCCCTGATTCTTTCTATTAATTGCTTGGATATTTCATACGTACAGTATTTAAAAATTCTTTTTAAGCCGTTTTGTTCAAAGAGTAGTTAAAGAGACTCTCAATGCAGAGCAGCCACTGTCTGAAATAGAAAACACCTATGCTTAATGACATGTCAGACATCGAAATGCTCATCCTTTTTTAGGACTAGAGAAGAACCAATAATCACCCACATGAGCTGAAACATTCATGATGACAAATTTAGTAACTTCTCGAATCCTTAGGGACCCCCAACAGCGATCAGGGAACATATTGCATCACCACTCCTTGAGAGTCTGCTGGGCCTCCCGGGAGTCTGCCCCCAGAGATCCCCACGCCAGGCATGACCTTCACACATGATGCAGGAAGCCTGACAGTCCCAGCAAAGGGAGTTCTGGCCTTGATCTTTCATCGTGGCCGCTTGTCTCCAGAAGCCAATTAGCACACCTCACAAAGCACTGATTAAAGTCTTTTTATAAAAATCCCATCTAATGGTCTGGATAGTTCTGAACCGAAAAGGCACTCATTCAAATAACGGCCAAGCAGATTGACATCCTTGCAATGTGTGTTCCCTCTTTTCTAATTGCTGATTCAATAAGAAGCTTCCGTGCTGTCCAAGTCCTGGCCATTACTGATGAAGTGAAAGTGAAGGTGACTCCACTCCTGTCGCCTCTATAGCAATTTGGTTTTAATATATCGTGGGAGGGGCGCCTGGGTGGCGCAGTCGGTTAAGCGTCCGACTTCAGCCAGGTCGCGATCTCGCGGTCCGTGAGTGCGAGCCCCGCGTCGGGCTCTGGGCTGACGGCTCAGAGCCTGGAGCCTGTTTCCGATTCTGTGTCTCCCTCTCTCTCTGCCCCTCCCCCGTTCGTGCTCTGTCTCTCTCTGTCCCAAAAATAAAATAAAACGTTGAAAAAAAAATTAAAAAAAAAATATATCGTGGGATGTAGTAGCAAGGAAGAGCTAGGTCTGCAACTGGATAAATGCGGAAAGCTCTGGACCCCCGTGTTTCACGATAGGAGGTGCAAGTGCGAGCCATGGGAATTACTGCACTTCATTTTTCATCAATAGGGTTCTTTCTTCTAACACATTTTTTTTTTCATTTTGCTTTTAGATAAATTTTCAATTCTTCTGTAGGAAGACACTTGAGCATAATAACCTGTATTACATGAACTGCCATATGTTCTGTTCCTGGTAAAGACAGTCCCGTTTAGGCACCGCACTGGCGTTTTCTGCTCTTCAGGCCTGCCCTTCCCCCAGAGCAGAGCCACTGCACCCAAGCAGGGCTGAGGTCAGCGACCCACTACTCTCAGGACACCCTGGCAGTATTATTGGGGCTCTGGGTAGGGATGGTACCTTGTCTGCTCAGCTCGTCCCTCACCACATGGGTCTTCTGGCCTTTGAGAGAACCTGGGCAGGGGAGCCCAGCGTTCTCAACCAGCTCTGTCTGGACGAGAGCTTTGACCCTACAGTTGTGGAATCGGGGGCGGGGGGGGGGGGGGGAGGGGTGGGGGGAAGGGAGCCTTGTCATCTTGGCTGTACCCACGTGGACTAGAGCTTCTCCAGTCCAAAGCTGGAGGCGGAGGTGAAGAATGGTGCCAGCGACTTGCCCCTTCTGTGGCGAAACTGTAGATGCAGACTGCGAGGCACAAGGAGAGGGACCCCCCTCTTCTGAGCCATACCCAGAATAGAGTCCTGCCACACTGAGCTGAGGGAAGGCAGGAGCTAATGTGAGCATCTCCTGGTTCAAATGACACAGCGTCTTGCCGTTCTGACAGACATTTCGTACATTTTCTTCACTAGATGCTTCTCCATTTGATATAGTCCCTTCCAACAATTTTGAGAGACTTGAAGAGGTTTTTGTTTGTTTGTTTTGTCTTGTTTAATCATTTTCAGCACTTAAAGGGCTGTTTTACAGGGGAAAGGGTCTGTCCAGCTCCACAGCCTGTCATTTAGGAAGCCATTATCTCCTTACTTTTAAATCCTTACAATGGTGGCAATCTAAACATTTATCCTTTTCATTGTTGGGTCAGAAGAGTGTCATTTGCAGTCAAATGCCCTCCCACTGAGCTACACCCCCCACGAGTGTCATTTAACGTCAACCAACCTGCTGCTTTACATTCTAATCATGCGTTCAGGCATCCCAATGAGATCATTTTCTTTAGGCCAAGATACAGCTTTTATTCTTATTGGCACACTCTCGAAAGCCTACTTCTGGAATAAAAAAAAACGAAACAAAGCAAAACAATTTGTAACTCTTAACTTTTCCGTATTGACGGGCTTCGTCAGCCATGGCCACCTCATAAGACAATGACAGAGGATAATGTGGTCTGTTAATTCCAGGTTAAGATCTATCAACTATACTAAATGCATGAGACTATACTAAATCAACTATATTAAATGCATGAGACTACACTCATGCATTTAATAGCCATTAATACATTCCCATGAATGATCTCACCACTAAGATCTCTGCTATGAGTTGAGTTGTGACACCCAAAAATACATAGGTTGAGGTTCTAACCACCCCCTTTACCTCAGAGGGTCAACTTGTTTAAAAATAGGATTGCTGCAGATGTTAGTTCAGATAAGATAGTTCAGTAGGGTGGGCCCTGTACTGATATGACTGGTCCACCTTTTTTTTTTTCTTTTCAGATTCAAGTCAGTTAACATGTAGTATTGGTTTATATTGGTTTCAGGAGTGGAATTTAGTGGCTCATCACTTACATCCAACACCCAGTACTCATCCCAACAAGTGTCCTTCTCAATTCCCATCACCCATTTAGCTCATCCCCCCAGCGAACACCCGCCAGCAGCCTTCAGTTTGTTGTCTGTATTTAAGAGTCTTTTACAGTTTGCCTCCCTCTCTGTTTTTATCTTATTTTTCCTTCCCTTCCCCTATGTTCATCTGTTTTGTTTCCTAAATTTCACATATGAGTGAAACCATATGATATTTGTGTTTCTCTGATTGACTTCACTCAGCATAATACATTCTAGTTCTGGTCACATTGTTGCAAATGGCAAGATTTCATTCTTTTTGATTGCTGAGTGATACTCCATTGTATGTATACACCACATCTTCTTTATCCATTCATCAGTCGATGGACATTGGGCTCTTTCCTTAATTTGGCTATTGTCGATACTGCTGCTATAAACATTGGGATGCCTGTGCCCCTTCGAATCAGCATTTTTGTATCCTTTGGATAAATACCTAGTAGTGCAAAAAAGGGAAAACTCGGACCAGACGCACACAAGGAGAACGCCATATGGAGGTTGAAATTACCCTGCCATAAACCTAGGAACTACCAGAAGCTAGGAGAGAGGACTGGAACAGACCCTTCCCCTGGTACCTTCAGAGAAAGCATGGCCCTGACAACACCTGGATTTCCAATTTGTAAACTCCAAAACTGTGAAGCAATAATTTCTGTTGTTTCAACTACACAGTTCACGGTACTTAGTTATGGCAGCCCCGACAAACTAACCCTACTATCTTCATACCGATGGAAAATGATTTCTTGCAATGGCGTGTCATTCCAAGTGACCTATAAGCTACTCAGAATGTATATGTATATTATTTATATGTGTATATATATATATATATATATTATAACACTGACTTTTTAAAATAAAGAGAAATGTAAGATAAAGACTACATAGTGACTAATGGATACTGTTTGTCTCATGGACTCCATCAGAAAATGTACTGAAAGAAGGGTGTTTTAGTACGAAACTTCAAGGGAAAATGAAATACACCAAATGGCAAGTAAGAAATAAGGAACACGAATATGCCATACATGTGAGAAAAACAAAGTCAGTGCTCGATTTCATCTCCTGTAGATTCTACTCCAGGGTTTCACAACCGTTTACTCATTTAGCAATTATTTACTGGATGCCTTTATTTTGCCAGTCTCTTCTAGTCCCAGTACTTATTAAATATCTGTTGAAACCAGGGGAGGTTGTAAGCCTATTTTTAAGACCCTGGCAACTCACTCTCATCTCTGCTTGGTTCTTGCTATTTCCAGTTACTTGGAAACATGTCCTCGGGTTTCTAGTGCCTGCTAGAACCCATACATCTAATATTTCCCTTTTCCTCTGTCTGACAAGGCTCACAGTCAAAGTCCCCGCCAGGGGCTGGTTTCTGTGTTCTAATTGTTATGTGCACGTTGTACAAGGCCTCTGAAGTGACCCTTGATCCCAGGGAAAAAACGCTAAGGGAAAGAACCAAATTTTGACAAATGGACAGTGCCCTGTGGTTATCTCAATTTCCAGTAAGGTTTCCTGCAGGTCAAGAGATAAATTTAACACCTTATTTGTGAGCATGTGGAGGCTTCTGGTTGAGGTATATTTAAAAACAAAAAAAGAAAATCTCTTTCTTCCTCTGGTTAACTTCTTGGCCTTAGGGTTCCACTGATGGGTTTTTTTTGTTTTGTTTTGTTTTGTTTTTTGTTTTGGAATCACGACTGAATACGTTTAGGTTAATGATCTCATTTGTCAATTTCAATCTGAAGTTTATGATTAGCAGTCGAAAGCCTTGATAGTAAATATAATTTTAATATCAGAAAAGAAATTAGTCTTTGCCCTGACTCATTTGCCTTCCTGGTAGAGGATCCCAACAAAGACTCTTCACAAAGGAGTCACCACATTTTTGTCTCATCAACATACATGCTAGTTCACACCAAATGAATTTTTTTCTCCTAACGCAGAGATCCTGATGTTGCAAATACCTGTAAAATGGAGTCTTTGGAAACTTCTCCTTCCATTAGAACCCATATGTGAATAAGTTTAGACTGTGGGGGTGGGGACTAGAATCCTCAGAGCTCTGCACCTGGGCTTAGGGTTTGAATCACTTTCTCATGTGTTGATTTGCAAAATGCTGTGTGGTTTTCTCCCTCCAGCTTCTGGCCCTAAGCCACCTGGAGCCACTGGTTGCTTCCCCAGGACATGGTGGTGACCACTGCACCGAGTCTCTTCCTTGAGCATTGCCAGGTACACTGAGAGATTTAATTATCTCAGACCGCTCCCCCCCCCATATAATTATAGAAAAAAAAAGGACCTTGGAATTCATTCTCATCTTTTTCTTTTCCTGCTACCAAGTTCTTAGAGCTAAAAATAGATGGGAGTTTTCACACTGGCAGGTTACATGGTAAGTTTGATTAGGTGCTTTAGTCTAAAACACTCAAAAGTTGACCTACCACATTCTTTGTTGGCATAGGTACCTGAAAAAATGGTTTGCCTCCCTTACAGCCAGAGAAACCACACTGAGGTAGCATTTCTTGCCTGTAACACTGACAAAAACCCAAATGTTTGATGGCCTTCTCTGTTGGGGAGACTGTAGAGAAACAGGAGCCCTCAGGCATTGATGGTGAGTGAACTAGGATACAACTCTCTAGGGTGGGACTTAACAACATCCAACAAATTTGTCCTTGCACTCATCCTTGACCCAGAATCTTTCCTAGAATCTACCCTGAAGAGACGCCTCCAAACGATGATACAACTTTAGGAAATTTATTCATTATAGTATTTACTTATAGTAGTAACAAAAATTAGAATCAGCCCAAATGTCCATCAGTAAAGGACTGGTTGAATATATTAGGATATAGCTACACAATGGAGCATAATCAGCTTTAAAAATAGAAGAGGAGGGGCGCCTGGGTGGCGCAGTCGGTTAAGCGTCCGACCTCAGCCAGGTCACGATCTCGCGGTCCGGGAGTTCGAGCCCCGCGTCAGGCTCTGGGCCAATGGCTCAGAGCCTGGAGCCTGTTTCCGATTCTGTGTCTCCCTCTCTCTCTGCCCCTCGCCCGTTCATGCTCTGTCTCTCTCTGTCCCAAAAATAAATAAACGTTGAAAAAAAAAATAGAAGAGGAAAAATAAAACTATGTTCTAATTGGAGCAATTTCCCGGATATATTGTTAGAAACTATAAAATTGTAAGTGTATGGCTTATACATGTACCTTGTTAGACAGATTTGACTTTGAAAATAACATGGCATAAAATAACACGAAAGTACCTAAAAAAATAAAAATAAGTATATGAATGAATCTATCTGGAGGCCAAGTTAATAACATAACTACAAGGAAAAGATTTATTTCAAATGTCTTTAAAAAGTGTTTTTGACTACAGTTACTGGAACATGGTCTCAAGAAAAAAGAGCTAAAAAGAAATCTGAAACATCAGTAGTCAAATTTGTAGTTTTCGTATTAGTACCAGTCTTTTTGAAACTAACCTATAGATGGTGCAGAATGATGAAAAAAGAATTACATTAATGCTATTAGGAAGCAAGACTATCAAGTGTAAAAGGAAAGAGTTTCATTGTTTCTAGACAATGAAAGAAGATACGTAAAAGTCATGTTACTTGACACATCAAGATGAGCTCATGATTTTTTTCAAAAGTATATGTTTTGTATGTATGTCCTCTAAAAAGGAATAAGAGAAATGACAACCCAAGTGAAGCCCTGACTGTGGCATCTAAACATCATTTCCTACTGAAGGGAATTCCCTGGAGGGATGGCCAATCCCCAGTCGAAGGAGGAAATATATAAGATGAGCCTGGAGTATTCTGTTGCCCCAGAAGTCAAAGAAGCTACCTAGGAATCTCAGGTCATATTAAATGGGAACCAAGGCCAATCTGGAGGGACTTCCATTGACAAAAGATAAAATAATTTTAATTTAAATAATAATGAATGCAATTGACTGAATTGCATTAATATATATTTTTAAATGTTTGAATTGATAATCACAGATAAAAGAGAAGAAGCCCAAAAGAGAGAAAAATATTTTGGGAATAACTAAGATAACTTCTTGCTGTAAATGTTGGCAATTAAAAATAAGGGGGTGGTGGGAGCCTGGGTGGCTCAGTTGGTTAAAGCTTCCGGCTTCAGCTCAGGTCATGATCTCACCGTCCATGAGTTCAAACCCCACACTGGGCTCTGTGCTGACAGCTCAGAGCCTGGAGTCTGCTTTGGATTCTGTGTCTCCCTCTCTCACTGTCATTACCCCACTCATGCTCTTTCTCTCTCTCTCAAAAATAAGTAAACATTAAAAAATGTTTTTAATAAAAAAAATAAGGAACTGAGTGTTTATCTTGCCTTTCTTATAAGAACTGCATTTCAGGGTAATCAAGTGGCCCCGTATGATGAAGAGAAGTTTTGTTCAAAAAGAATCTCAGTTAATAAACCCGAAAAGAATGATAGAATTAGAAATATCATTTTGAAACCCAAAAGGAAATAGGTTCCATAAGGATCATTATGGATGAAGCCATTTGATGAAAGATTGATGGGAAACTTCATAATGTAGAGATCAGACTGTCTTCGCATCATGGAAAGAAGGACACGACATTGTGTGTCTCCTAAAATGATGTAATACAAAGGACACATCACCACTTCCTCTCCAGAAAAGAGCAAAACTGTAATCAAGCTAAATAATATGACAAGGAATCAAGCAGAAGATTCTAAAGCATGGGATTTCTAAAGCATGACTGATCTTGGTTTTTCAGATGTAAGGATGGAGGGGCACCTGGGTGGCTCAGTCAGTGAGGTGTCTGACTCTTCCTTTTGGCTCAGGTCGTGATCTCACGATTTGTGGATTCGAGCCCCATATCGGGCTCTGCACTGACAGTGCGGGGCCTATCTGGGATTCCCTCTCTCCCTCTCTCTGCCCCTCCCCTCCTTGTGAGCCCTCTCTAAATAAATAAATAAATAAATACCAAAAAAAAAAAAAAGAAAAAGGAAGTAAGGATGGAACGATAAATGAACGGAATATCCTTATTAAGGAAGAAAGGGTAACAGAGGAAGCAAACACAGCAAAATATTCAGAATAGTTGAAGCTACGTGATGAACGTGTGGACGCTTACGCTAGTCTTTCCACTTCGGTTTTGTTTGAAATTTTCCCTAGTAAAATATTAAGAAAACATCTGGGTTTATGACACATGGAGTAGTTTGGCATGCTCTGCCACGCGCAGTAATCACCCCAGTGACAGAGGACATGGCACTTGGCAATGGCGTCACGGTCGGAAGTCGGCAAGCTGGCTACTTGTTGCAAGTGAAAATCCGAAACATCGATGTTGGGTTGATAATGATAAACAAGCATTCTTTAAAGAGATTGAACCGTCCTAAAACACCAGCCATAACATGTTGCTCTCTCCTTTTTCCTGGCAAATAAATAACTAGAATTTTCTCTCCTTTCTCAACTCTTGAGATTGTAGCCATGAGCTTACCTGGGTAAGCCTTTTCTTGGTTTTGTAGTCAAGGTTATGAGACTAAGCTGCTTTGCTGAAGCCCAAGAGAATCCCATTCTTAACACCCTTTCAAGCAAAGGAAAACCAACCCAAGTTGTACATTCACTATTCATTTAAACTAGTGTCCCCTTCATTCGGTCTCCCTTGAGTACTGACTGCATACTATAAATATAAGAATGAAGACAGGGTTCTTGCCAGCAAGATGTTACTGCTCAGTAAGGTATTTGGACATCTGCGTAAGTAGCTATAGGAGGTACTCACTCTCTGAAGACATTTGAGACCAGAAAAGGACAGAGTCAAACGGGTCTCATAAATGAGGGCCAAACTTCATGAAAAAGAGGAAGATCTAAAATATCGACTAGGTCTTCATCTTCCAAAATAAAACTAAACATGATGAAAATAAATCTGTTTCATTGTATTTAATAAGACGGAGTTTACACTTAACACCATGCACTACTTTGTAGAACAAAGTTACACATGGTCATGAAAGGTGGGAGCATAATCTTCCCCAAAAAATCACATAACAGCAGAATATAATACATTTCACTTCCTCTTTGACTTTTTCATAGAAGGATTGTAGAGTCACAAAAAACACACATTTCACCAGCTCTCCCTTAAGCATCTCTTAATCAGTTCTCTTCAAGTTGTTCTCTCTCGAAGCACCTATCACGTCATTAATGATCATTTTTGACTTTCTGTGCCTCAGTGACCTAGTCTTCAATTGCTGACACACATTTATCTTGCCTGTGACTCAGAATTCCCCAGCATCCGCTTCATCACCTTCATGAAATTCCCTCTCACCTTCATTTTATAATCACTTTGCCATTCAAAAATCAAGACTGACTAAGAGATCCCACCAAAGTAGATGTTGCTATTAATCAGGGAGACATGTGTAAGGGGAGCTAATTGTTTAATTGGTCAATTTATGAGTAATATTTTACTTTCCTATGAAGTGGTATAGTTATGATGTCTTAGATGACAAGCGCTAGGTTGATGAGCCCTCCCGGGGAAATCAAAGCAGAAATGTGCAGCCTCTCCACCTTGGGGAGGTAACACATCACCCGAGGAGCTTTATGAAGCGATCTGAGGGTGAGGGAAGGGCAGTTAGGAATCACTGAGAAAGATTCTCAATTACAACAAGCATCTCCTTCCATGGAGTATGACCAAGGAAGAGTGTGATAGATGTTATGGGAGCTCATGTTGGGCGCATAAGCGCTCCTGATCTATTTCCTTCGAGAAGAGAGCAGTTGAGCTAAATCTGCATAAAGGAATATGGTAGATTGCAAACAGAATGGAGGGAGAGATGGTCCAGGCTGAGGAAGGGCATGACCACCAAGTAGAAAAGTTCAGGTGTTTGAGAAATCAATGGTGAGATGCCATGAGGGCACAGGATTTGTGCTGGGATGCCAACAAGGGGCCAGGAAAGCAGGACAGGCTCAGTCTTCTAGAACGAGGACATCTAGTATGACAGAACAGGAGTTTGGAATTCATTTGGTTGATAATGGGGAACCAGGAAAGGTTTTTGAGGGGAGAGTGACCTGGCCCTCAGTGCTCAAAGGTGGTCACTTCTTGCTGAAGAAGAAGGAAGTGAAGTCACAGACCCATGCAGGAGGGTTTTTCAACACTGCAGTCGGGTCCGTCCTGCCTACCTGAGGTCTAGAAAGAAAGCATGCAGCACCATAAGAGTGTGATTTAAGGACAGTGGAGAAAACTGCCCTTCACAAATTATTTTCCCACTGACCCTGATATAGTGCTGACGATTTTTGATATTACTCAATTCTTACAAAATTCAAGGCCTCTTTTGAAATGCACATGCTGTTTGGCTGGAGAAAATCCACAGCAGCAAATCTGTACCTTGTTTGCACTGGTTTATCACTTTGACTAGGCATATACCCTGCAAAAATGTTGTTGGGATAAAGGGGAAGGTCTGTTGCAAGGGATGAAGTCAATGTTGTGGAAAATTCAGGGCAATTGGGGATCAGTCTGAGAGCATCCGCAGGCTGAAGGAAAGAGAGTCATGTCACCAGAGCCCCGGGTGGGGGGTGGAGGGGGGAGAGAACAAGAACAGCACAGAAGATGGGCCTGGAGAAGGGTTTCACCTGGTTTACAGTCATGCGTGAGGCTAGAAGATGCCCCTTCTTTCCTCACTCTTGGATATTGACTTTAAGATGGCAGGCGAAAGCGGGACGGCAACAGTTTTGTTAGTGTCTTTAATGAAGAACATATCCTGAAAGCACATATGTGTGTTCACAGCCCCATTCCAGCCGTGGCTTTTTTGAATAAATCATTGACATTTAACTGTTCTTCCAGAACTAAAATTACGCTTTAAAAAATGTGTGTGGATTTACTTTGCATCTTCCAGCTGTTACAGTGGGCTGAGTTGCGTTTGTGTCATTTGTCAGTAAAACATAAAACTACTCAGAACTCTCTTTGAATATATTTTCCACCCTCTGACAATTACTATTGGTACCTTTATTTACAGTAGGGAGTGGTTTGCATCTTACCAGCCATAGAACGGTATCAGATAGAGGAAAGGTAGGTTAATTGTCAAAATCTGTCTTTTTGTTCAGGAACTGGTGTTTCCCCATCATTTCTCCACGATTGGTTCACCTCATCCTGTGTCTGCACATACAAAGTGAGAAGCAAAGACAGATTCTAGCTAACTCAGAACAAAAATTAACTTTGTGCCTCAATCATTCTCTTTGTTCCAATTGAAACATTTTTAAGAGGCGAATTGTGTGGACATCCACTTAAATGCTTTGCCAGACACTGCAGGTGTATAAATAATGCTGGTCCTATTTAAACTTTCTCTGGCCACAGTGATTCTTGCCTCGCCTGTGTAATTTCCATGCAAAAGTTTGTAGGAAACAGTTCAAAGGAAGCCAGAGCCCTTCACATAGTTGTGTTCAAAAGGCTGTCGGCTCCCATCTCTGAGCGTCACACTGGCACTAAAATGAGCATATCTGTCTGTCGAGGGGTGAGCTTGGGTTTGGAAACCTGTGACCTGAAAGTAAGAGGTGTCCGATGGGATGGGCAGGGACAGCGTGATCAATACTGTAGTTAGTGGGCTTTGACTTTGCCATTATCAGAGCTGTGCCATTAATGAAACACAACTTTCGTTTTCATCTCTAGGGACTCCTTCCTGCTGTTCTAGCCTACCACACATGTGCATGCACACGCACGGACACACATGCATATAAATGGAGATGTGTGTACACATAGACACATGCACATATATATAGACACACATGCACACAGAGATCCAAGCATATGCTCATAGAAACACGTGTGCACGCATACATGTATGCATATATAGATACACAAGCATACGTGGATGCATGCACACACACAGACCCATGCACATTTAATATGAACACACATAGACACACACACACACACACGCACACACACACACGCACACCTCTCTCGAGCCGAAGTGTGCATCTTAAGTTCCATGATGATAGTCAGCTAGTTTTCAGATAAGCCCCTGACTCATCAGTGGTCTCCAGGACTCACTGTGCACCTTGCAAAACCCTACCACCTTGGTCCCAGTTCTAGATGTTGCGACGTAGACACCAACGGCATGAACTCCCCAAGAGTGTGAACTCCCCTAAGAGCGAGAACCACCCTGAGGGGCTCCCGTCTAACCATTTAGGGGGTGATTTTCTCCTTGGGGATCCCCCATGTGTGTGCTGCAGCATTATTTGAAATCAAGCCAACCCAAACTATCCTCAAATTTCAGTGAAAACCTATGTAGTCTTTTTCAAGTAACATAACAGACGGAGAATGTAGAGAGCAAGAAGATAGGTACATAGATGATAGATAGATAGATAGATAGATAGACATATAGATAGATAGATAGATAGAGATAGACAGACATAGATATAGATAGATAGATAGATAGATAGATAGATAGATAGATAGACATGATAGATAAATAGATAAATAGATAGATATAGATGATTGATAGATAGATAGATGATAGATAGATAGAGATAATAGATAGATAGATATATAGATGGAGGATAGGTAGATAGATAGATAGACATAGATATAGATA
Organism: Prionailurus bengalensis; assembly: GCF_016509475.1. NCBI lineage: Eukaryota > Metazoa > Chordata > Mammalia > Carnivora > Felidae > Prionailurus > Prionailurus bengalensis. The sequence goes on from NC_057353.1 coordinate 7,754,314, forward strand.
GATAGGTAGATAGATAGACATGATAGATAAATAGATAGATAAATAGATAGATATAGATGATAGATAGATAGATAGATAGATAGATGATAGATAGAGATAATAGATAGATATATAGATAGATGATAGGTAGATAGATAGATAGACATAGATATAGATAGATAGATAGATAGATAGATATGATAGATAGATAGAAAAATAGATATAGATGATAGATGATGATGATGATGATAGATAGATAGATAGATGATAGATAGAGATAATAGATAGATAGATAGATAGAGACAGATAGAAAAAAAAAAACTCCTCATATCCCGCCAGTTGTTTGTGCCTTTTGAAAGGATGGAAGGAATAGAACTTTGCTTCCCTCCTGAAAACCTTTCACTCTCACTTCAAAATGGGCTGCCTCAAGCCTAAAGGTTTCCCCAGGAGTGATGCTGACCTCCTCCTGCCCACAGACTGGGCCAGCCAACCCACACTAGAGCAGCTGCAGAAAGGAAGGTGACAATGACTTCCACGGGCCACCACAGCCCTCTCCCTGTCCCTACCTCACCAGATTAGGGAGCAAATGAAATCTGACCAGTCACTGAACATCCTTTTTTAGATATTGCTTAGGGTTTGGTCCAGCACTGTCTTTCTGCAGATACCATTCTAGGTCTTTCCAAATTTCCCTATCAGTCCAAAATGGCGTGCTGTGGAAAAATACTCCAGAAGACATTTGGTTTTTGTTGTTTGGGTTAAACAAGTTAAGGAGTGTCAGCATTGCAATGAAAGAACACGCAGGGGAAGGGGTGGGGGGCAGGCTGTAGTCTTTGCTTGGACACGAGTAGCCTCTATGGCCGTAGGCAAATCACTTCACCTCTCTGGGCTTCATCTTTCAAATGAAGATGCTGGGGAAAAAATCCAGCGTCAGATTCACAACCATCATGAGGAGACAAAGAATCAGAAATGAGTGACAAGACAAGGTGGTAAGGAAATAGGGCTTGCTGGCAATCCGAAGACATTCATATCTGAAATTTGAAAGCCAAGTAAAATGCGTTGGCAAATTCATTGCAAGGGCTGTCAGGGTGACCCTTTCACAAGAGGGTCTTTAAGTGTCTTCTTGCCCTCATATATTATGATCTGAAAAAAAACTAGTGTTTTGGTGTATTTGAGGCCTTAAAGAAACAGTAACAGTTTTCTATGAAAGTTCACGCACCTGTTGAAATTCATAATAAATTCAAAATCGTATTATGCCTCATGGCAGTATTTTAGTCCACCAAAGTGCTACATTTCCCCTTCCTTTGTCCACCACCAACAAAGGCTTCCTAGAATTGGTAAGTTACTGGGTCGTCGTCTTGGGTTACCTCAAGGAAACAGATTTATTCAGAGTGAGATTGGAGTCAGCCTTCTGCCCCTGACTTTGTAGCAGGGAACTCGGATTTCCCATAGCGGATGTCCTGATAGGACCCTCTGGCAGAAACACATCAAACTTGACCCTGAGATCTTAGAATAAGGCCCCAGACAGGAATCCAAATATGTAATCCCAGTTGTCTTAGAGAAGGAAACTGTTCGCATGGCTGTCTAACACGAGTGCCCTTGCCAGCCAATCCACCAGGGAGGAGAGAGCTTGGCTAGTTGACCGCCGTGGGTCAGACAGAAGGATGGTGACTTCCTCCTGGGCAGAGGGCTGGGGAGGCAGAGGGAAGACGAGAACAGAAGAGAGAGGGAGAAACCTAGAGAGGTTGTAAGGATACAGAGCACAAAACTGCCAAGACAGGAGCAGCCCAGCACACCCAGGGCTCTGGGAGGGGGGCATCAAAGAGGTTTGGTGTCTCTAGTTTGTTCCCATCCTGTTGGGTTTTCCCACTGTCCTCAACATGCCATGCATATGCTAGTCTCTCATAAAAGCTCACACTCAGGGACGGATAAGACTTCATCTGTAGCTTTGTCCTTGGCACAGTTCAGACAGGCTGGAAGTCTCAAACACCTATAAACACTGAAAGAAAATCAAGAGGAAATAAATTTAGAGAATACAGCCAACACATAGGTCAGCTTTCCAAATTACAGGTTTCAGAGCCTGAGGAAACTAATGGGAGTAGCCAAGAACTTTCCTTGACCTTAAATTCTCTAGCCCTTGACGGGCTGCCTCAAATTTGCTTCCTCCTCCTTAGATTCACCTGCCGCCATCTTGCTTCCCATCCCAAAGACGGACCTGCCTGGTATCATGTGTCTCTAAGAAATGGTAAAAAAGAAAAAAAAAATCTAGTTCAGACCTAGATTCCCCATGCTTCCCCAATTCCAGTTTCTGATGTCCTAGTCATAACTGAGTTGTAACTCAGTGCAGCCCCGAACCATTAATTTCTTCCTAATCCCAGTTATCAGCTACACACTGCTCTGGAATCTTCTATGAAAACGCTCAAACAAGACCCCTTCTATAGGCTCAGGCAAGTGTGCTTTTAACACTTCCTCTAACTCAAGGTCACAATATGACAATACATAATATAATTGCACAATGATTCTTAAATTTGGGTAATCTAAGAACCACCTTGGGGCCTTGTAAATCCAGCTCCCCTTTCTGTCTCCCCACCGTGATCGTTCTGATACAGCCTGTCTGAGATGGATCCTAAGAGGGCTGGTGATCGTTAAAGCGCACTTGGAGAGAGGTCACCTTAATGACTCAGGGACCACAAAGCACACACAGCCCCTATGGGGTCATTTTCTCTTTGAGGTCATGGGACAAGGCCAGAGGAAGCAGCCCTGCTGGATGGTCCTGGGGATCAGAGTTGGGATGAAGCAGAGGGCGGCGGGAAGACGGATGGAAATCCACAGCCACGTCAGATTCCCCCCATGCCTCCAAATCCACGGTCTGTCCAAATCCTGAGAGGTTTCTGTTTTCCACCAATGAAGCAAAAGATCCAGAGTTCTGCAGGTTGGGCGGGTGAGCAATGGTTTCCTGAATGACATAGAACTCGGACATGTTTGCACATTGCCTATCCAACATTGCGTCCCCCAGCTTGCCTGCCTACGCGCTGAGCTGTTTTGTGAGGGTCTTGGGAGACCCTGGCTGCAGGATGACTGGTGGCAGCCTGAGTACCACGTGGGAATGCCCTCAGAAAGACCTTGAGGACACAGTCTTAAAGACAGACAGTGGGGGAAACCAGGGATGATGCGGCAACCCAGCCTCACACACCGAGCTCCCGACCCGCAGGTTCACGGCTGCTGTGCCTTTCCGTGCAGGCAGGCACTTGATTAGGTCAGCGCCTGGTACCTGCCCCGGGAAAGCACGGGATCTGATGAGCGACCGAGGGCCAGCAGCCGAGCGGAGAGACGCGGGGGACGTCACGCACACACTGACTCCCCACCTATCGCAGGTGTCGGTCAGATGCTTTGTTCCACCTGCAGATAAGAGGACGCACCAGCCGAGCTGGCATTTATTGTGGCCATCCCGAGGGCGGATCCCTTTGTGAGTGAAACGGCCCATGTCCTACCATCTGGTATCCCAGAGCACGGAGTGAGCAGGAGGCATGTTTTAATTATCACACATCTTCAGGAGAGGACAAGACCGAGAAGACAGGGGAAGGAGCCACGTGTGTGGATCAGGTCCTGGGGGTGCACCACAGGCAGCTTCCTCCTTGCTCAAGGCAGAGGGCCAAGTGGCAAACGCCTTCGGTCACCTCTCCGGCCAGTGGCTCAGGGACCTGAGGGGTGGCTGTGGGCACAGCTGTGGCTGCAACCTCATCCACGGCTCCCCCTCCCGGAGGGCCTGCCAGCCACCACTGCTGCCACGCTGCTCGCCAGCTAATCTGCAGGGTCTCCTTCATTCAGGAAGAAGAGGACGCACAAAGAGAGTAGGAAACTGGCCACCAAGTTCTAGACCCTTAGGGACGAGTTTTGATTTACAGCTGGGTCTGCTTGGCTCGAAAGCCCATGTATTGCCCAACAGAGCAAGCGTTCGTCAGCTCTCTGTTATCAGGGCCCCTTGACGCTCTCCAAGATTATTGAGGATCCCCAAAGGCCTTTGTGGTGGTTACATATATCAATCTTTACCATTTTAGAAAGTAAACGTGGGAAAAATGTTACTTATACATTTATTAATCATAATGAACAATAAAAAAATTAACATGACGTGTTGACGAGAATAGTCTCCCTGATGAAAAATGACATCAGCATTCAAAACAAAAGACTCATGGAAATGATGTTGTTTTCCATTTTCTTGCAAATCTCCTAGATGTCTGGCTAACAGAGTGTTACATCCTCTGTATTCAATCTGTTGCAATATCATCACATAGGCTCTAGAAAACTCTATTGGATAACTCCCGAGGGAAGTGGGAAATGTCTTAATATTATTTTGGAAATAGCTGTTACCTCAAAGCCCTCCTGGAAGGGTGTCGGGGATCCCGGGGGTCTCCGGACCACACTTTAAGAATCCGTGTTCTCTGGCACACCCTTCTGCATGGGGAGTGGAGGTTGGGTCCGCCCTGTGAACACGCCCTGGAGGTGTCTTCCAGAACCCCCTTCACCAAAGCAAACCCCTCGAACATGAACCATTGTACCTATAAGTGTTAGAAACCTTGCTTCAAGGATCTCAGGCTTGAGGCTTCCTCTAAGGATAAGATGATTTCTCATTTGCCAGTGTGGACCCACCAGAATAACACAGTACCGGCAAAGTTGTGCTTCTTAGAAAGTAGGATCGCCACGCCCTGAGGGACCATGCACGGTCCACCCATACCTTGATCAACCCAGCCATAAGCCCCAGCTCCCGAATATCTGTTTCTGTAGCTCACATCCAAAATGATTAGAGGCATTTACTCCAAAGTGGCTGCTTTTAATTTTCACCATAAAAAATATGAACCTTTATATGTCATGAGGCAAGACACGGGGCACTGCCTGCCTTTTTCCTTCGGTGGGGTTAAGCAGAGTCAGGTAGCATTCAGGATAATGATCATCAAATTGAAGCTTCAAGCAAAGGAAGCAGACGGGGCCGGGGAGTCAGGTTAACAAGCTGGAGCCAGATAAATGGTGGGGAAATGCAGCCGAGGGGAAGCGAGGCCAGCCCCACCGATCAGGGTCAGGCTGCGGAGTCACGGTCAGGAAAACAGACCCCCTGCCTGCTCAGCTCAAGGTTGGGAGCATCACAAATCAGAATCAGAAAGGGCAAGGGCAGGCCACGACTTGGCTTCCATGCTAAAACACCATGTTGGCAGCAAGAGGCTTCTGGGATATCAAGGTGCTGATTTGCTCTTTGGGGCACCTCGGGCCATATGGTGCCCCTACAGAATATATCGAACATCGTTTTTATAATAGGATTTTTTTTCTTTGTATTCAACTTTTTCAGTAGTTAAATTTTATTCGTGTTTTAAAATGACATTTCAGGGGCACCTGGGTGGCTTGGTTGGGTTAAGCATCGGACTCACTCTTGGCTTCGGCTCAGGTCATGATCTCACGGTTCGTGGGATCGAGCCCCGTGTCTGGCTCTATGCTGACAGTGCAGAGCCTGCTTGGGATCCTTTCTCTCCCTCTGTCTTTTTCTCTGCCCTTCCCCCCAACTCACTCGAGCTCTCTCTTTCAAAATAAGTGAATAAACATAAAAAAAGAAATCAAATAAAGTAACATTTCATATCAGCTTGGAACCTCTCAAGATTTCTGTGTACATCTTTTTTGAACTACAGTTTCCATTAACTTTGCCATTAAGATCCAAAATTATCTCCTACCTGTTACTTGGGCTTTTAATAGTTGTGCTAACTTTTTTAACTTTATATTTTCTCATTTTATAGCTAGGCTTGGAGGTGATTTGTCCAAACTGTGCACAACTGCCAGTGAGGGACAAATAAAAACTAAATAGACTTACCTTTGGAAAAATGTCATCCTACTGCAGACAAGCATCAGCCTTTGGGCAGTGAGCCGCCACTTTATGGCCAGCAATTAAGTAATTAAAAGGTTGAGCTCCATTTGCCTCACCACCATGTCTGAATCTGGCAAGCCCGTATTGAGTGTCCGTTATAACAAAACCATGGAGAGTGAGTTGCTTTTTGAGACAGTTAACATCACCCATCTTCTGGGGGCTCAGAAGCAGACTCTATCAGGGTTTTCACCTTGCCTTTCCCCCACCAGCCTTCTTCTCTCTCTTTCTTCTCCTGCAGCTCTCCGTTGCTCATCCAAAAAAACCTACGGTGAGCACCTTTATGTTGTTAGGAACTCTGGCTTTTTCCCCCAGTGAAAAGCTGTCCGGTGTTCACTGCAGAGACCTGGCAAGGATCACATGTCAGAAGTTATAGACCACCCAGAGCACACCTGGCTGGATGCTTCCACTTGGGTGTCAACACCACCCTTTACTGCTCACTCTTCTTGGGCCCCTTTGTGCCCTGGATTGCCTGCTGTAGGCTTGGAGAAAGAGAAGAGCGGAGAATAGTCCTTGGAGTAGTATCTGAAAGAGGGTATACATGAAAGTGTGTGTGTATATACTTGATTACCTTAAACTCTATTTTATAGTATCCTTGTATTGTTTGTAATTTATATTATATGTATTATAATCCTTATATTATTTATTAATTTATATTAGCACTGTTGCCATTGGTATTTATTAACTGTAGGAAAGTTAAATGATGTATGTGTAGAAAAAGATATAGCTGATACATAGATAAGAGAGAGAGAGAGAGAGAGAGGGAGATAGACAGACAGACAGGTACATATTTAGAGCACAATCCCTTTGTTCCATGATTAGGGACCAGATAAATTAACCTGAAGTCCTATGTAGCAACGATGATGAACAGCAAATCCCATTGTCTTGTGTCTTGTGTAAAATCATTCCCCAGGAGCTTCCTGTCTGAGGAAAGATCAAGTAAACAAACATTCACTTCCATGCTAACTACAGAAATGCCTCTGCGTCCATTTATCTTCCTAACCCCGTTGTTGTGATTTTCATGTTTGCGATCAATACGTAACAAGATGCACATTTCATTGGCCTGAACTGCTCAGTCCAAGCACAACTGATTTCTCAGCAGTATGGCTTTGACCAAAGCCCTTAATATATACGGCTCTTGATCACTGTCTGTGTTGCTGGCTGTCTCGTAGATGAGGAGGGGTGGGGAGTAGACACCTAGGGCAGAAAGAATGGCAGGAACTCTTGCAAGGCGTTCACCTGCTCATCCTGGCGAAGAATAAACTGTGTTTGGATCCGCTTCACTCAAGGGCTATATTAATGCCTACTTGCCTTCCTGCCTCACAAAGCGACAAGCACAGATTACGGCTCTGATACCGTGTTGGGCTGCGGCTTTATGTGATTTGACATCCGTGCAACATCTCTGTCTCTTCACAACGAAAAAAATGTCTGTTACAATTTGTGCAAGAATGTGATGCCTTAATACGCTGGGTGATTTAGACGTTCCTTTTAAAGGGTTTCTGCTCGGGGAGAATGAAGAGCTGTTTGCCTGAAATACCAGTGATGTTCTGGTTTTCCTAGCACTCTCCGGACCGCTGGAGAAACCCCCTCATCCTCTTTTGAAGTCAAGCTGTCACTGTGGTGTGACAGTCGGATCCTATGTGTATAGCTGTGAATTGGTCCTGACAGCCTGGCTGAGCCAGCCAAGAGAGGGGCAAGAGGAAGGACGGGAAAACCTAACAGCAGTAAAGCCACTGCCGGCACTGGGAATTGCTCCCTGAAAAAGCTTCAATTACCATTATGATGGCAACTGTCATCCGGAAGGCGTGGCTAGCTGGCTCCATGATTTGCTTGCTGAAGCTTCAAAAATCCCACCACCCTTTCTCTGGTAAGCAGAGCTGAGAGATGCCAGCACATCTTCGCCTCCATGTGTCCAAGGTTCTATTCGTGATGCAGCAACAAGTTACGAGGGAGGAGCTTTATGACACGTGACATGTATGGCCCTTGGCTCCAAGAAGGACTCAGCAGGTCTCATCAGTTCACGAGGAATCCACAGAATGTGTTGCCGGAACACACACTCTTCTTGCTCGTGTGTTCCCAAATCCTTTCGTTGCGGATGATGGTTATTCCAGGGTATCTGGACAAGGAGGTGGGTTCAGGGGCACAATCTTGGCGCAAGAACGGTACGGTTTACTCAAAATGGAGTCATTTTGCAGCAACAATGTCGCTGCGTCCACTTTGCTGTGTCCTGGGGGCCTCTGCTACGGGAGAACATGTGCAGTGGAAATAGCCCTCTGCCACGTCATGGCAGGTGTCTTTCTTTCGGAGTGAGCCCTTCCATTCGTATGTGGGACTGACCAGCATAGGGCACGGCCGTGAATACCATCACGGCCCTGTGGTTCTGAACCATCATTAAAACACAAGTGGATTTAATGCTTTTAACCACTTTGCAGTTGATCAACTGGGCCCCAACTCAGCAATGAGATGTTGTTGCATCTTTTCACTCAGCCTCCGGATATAGGTCATGGCTTAGAGTCATGGCCTTTGGACAGGATTGATTTGATGGTAATAGGATTGATTTGACTTGTAAGATTTACTTAGGTAGGACTGCAATAAAGACAATCAAATGCTTCCCTGATTGAGTCTTTTCTTCCAGCTCTGGATTCGGTATCTGAAATAATGACAAAAACCCACTTGTGAGCATTGCCTGTATAGACACAGTACTTGGGGCTGCATGTACATCCCTCAGTCCTCTCAGAGCCTCTCTGAGGCAGGTGCTGTTACCATCTCATTGTGCAGATGAGACTGAGACTCAGAAAGTTTAAGTGCCATGCCCATGGTGGCACAGCGGATATATATGTATGTATCCAACTCAGAGAGGGGCCCCAGAACTAGGTCTTACCTCGTTTCTGCTCTCCTGCTAAGGAACGTCTGTCAACATGTCTGCTAACAAGCATTTAATCCCAGCTCTATCTTTCATGAGCATTCTGATTTGGGGCAAATTATTTAATGCTTCTGAAACTGATTTGCCCCTGCTATAAGGTAGAGACCGAACTACCCAGTGTTGCCAGGGTGAAATGGGAAATGTAGTGTTAATATGGTATCTGATTCCTATGCATCACTCAGTGTCTCTTGAGGGAATAAATGGGAGAATGAATGAATGAATGAATGAGCCTCTGTTTATTAATTCCTGTTCCTCTTTCAGAGAGTCAGTAAATATAGAGGGTAGGGAAGACGACAAGGAATCATTATTGACCAAAATATTCAATAAGTACCTTGTTGGAAATATACAAATAGCTTATAGTAGATCTTGGTGGGGAAAAAAAAAAAAAGGACTCACATCTTTTTTGTACTTGTACATCTCCAAAATCCTGGAGCCAGAAAACCAGAAAGATAACAAAAGACAGTTATCCTTCTCTTGGCTTCTCTGGCCCGGAAACACACTTGTTACCACTGACCAAGGATTCCCATGAGGTCCGGCTGTGTCTGCAGAACCCCACCTAGAAAGACTTCAGATCGACTGCAGGGAGCCTGAGGGGCATGGGCACTTTGTGGTCTGAAAGGACCACAGGGGGTCAGTCTCACATGGACAGGACTTGGACTTTTAAAAAGTGTTCAGGTCCTGGTCAGGGGCAGAAGGAGCCCCCAAGGAAGATGGGAAGTTGTCAGGATGCCAGCTGAGTTTTTGATATTCATCCCCTTAAACCATCACCCTGTAGGAGGAAAAAGAACCTCGGGCATCTGATTATGGGGTTACGGTGGTCATTAAAATGATTTTCTGTGTCCCGCTTGAGTGTTACTGACCTAGAAGAGCTTCAGCGTCACCAGTAGTCGCATCATCGGCAGCTGTTGGCCTTCGTGTCACGGACCCTGTCTCGTGTTCATGGATCTGCTGACCTGAAGGGGCGGTGCCGGAGCAGGGCGCAGAGTGGGCCTTCGGGGCAAATGCACCTGGGCTTGAAGTCCAACTCCACCTCCTCCCTACTTCCTGTGTCACCAGGGAAAGTTCTGAGTCTCCTTGAGACTTAGCTTCCCCTTTTTGCAAAATGAGCTTTAAAATGTTCTCTCTCCTGTGGGGACTAAGTAAGATGACATACACAGCGTTGCCAGCAGGTGCCTGAGAAGCTCCTAAGAAATTCCCAAGGAGAGGAAGTGCTGCGCAGGCTTCTTCTTCTTGTTAAATATTCCCATCAAAAGGTCTCATTTGATTTTGTTCCATATGGGACTTGTTGCTTTTATTGGTGCCTTTACACTTTCACAAAAGAGTATCATTTTGCCCATTCTTTCGTGAAAGACAAAACACAGGCCGAGAAACGCTTTGGGACTTTGGGACTTTGGAAATAGAGCCAACAGATTCCATTTCACGATGTAGCTTTTCAACGTCCATGTATAGCTAACCTGAAGACAGGATACCAACATTCAAGAGCCTCCCCACTACTTACCTAGATGAGTGGCTTAGTAAGTGAAGGCATGAATGAGTACTTCCTTTGGTAACAAGCCAAGATGGAGCTCAATCAATATGGCCGCTCCAACGCATAATCCACAAATGTAGTACTTAGCCCTGTTGTAAACTCCCTATTACATCATGTAGCACAGGGAGAAAGCAGGTAAGTAGTAGTAAAAAAAAAGATGAGTGGTAAAAAACAACAGCCTTCAGTTCAGATGAAACATTTTTTGAGGGCCAGCTATCTACCGCAAGCTCTTTTACCCTCCTAGTGACCCTTGGAAGTTAATATGATCATCTTGATTTTTCATCCAATGAAAATGATGCCCAGAGAGGTGGAACGGTTTGCCCAAATTTACACTGCTAGTAAATGGCAGGTAACCAGATCATGCAGGAAATGAAAGAGAAAGATGGCTTAATGAAAAAACAAAAATGCCGGCTCAGAAGTTAGTGGCCCTAGCTTTGCGATGCACTAATTCTATGTAACGTCTCAGAACATGGCCCAGGGAACTGCAGCAGGATGGGGAAGACCAGGTGTGGGGGGCAGGACCCCAAGGACAGCCCCTCCCAGTGGGGGAAGCAAACAGCCACAAGAGGGACCAGAAGTCCAGGGCATCCAACAGCAGTGTTTCTGGAGGATGTGGACACAAGGGTCCTGAGAGAGCCCTGAGTCCCCCCTGACAGGTGGGCCAACTTTGGTTGCTAGGAGACAAGCGGTCTAAGCACCTAACCTGTGGGAAGCTGACAGGACCCCAGGCACTGGCTAGAACCAAAGATAGAATTGGGGCAGCCAGAGATGGGGGTAAAGCAGGTTCTGGTGTCCAGAGGGGACTAAGATAGTGGACATAGGACCAAGATGGAAACTGAGGCACCGAAATCAGGGACCTACTCTCAGGAAGAGGCCCAAGCTATGTGTCATCCCAGACCTGACAGCCAGTGTGTTTGTCAAGGCTCCCCTGCCCAAGTCAAGTTTCCCCATAGGGAGTAAGACCGAGCCTGTGGGCGAAGCGAGAAGAAATTTCGACTCTTGGGAGCTGAGAGCTTTTATAGGTGATGCCCAGAAATTCTCCAACCAACCACGGGACTTGGGGTAAGCCCATCAGCCAGAATGAGCTTCGGTCAGTAAAAAGAAAGGGTGGAACGTGATTCCCACAGTTATTTCCAGTTTTCAATCTCTAGGTTTATAATGTCATGACTCAAGAAGAATAGATATTGAAACGTGACTTGTCTGAAGCGGTCAGTGGAACACGAAATCACTTGTTCTGGGACTGTGGAGCCTATGGTATTTAATTTCAGGAAACCCTTTACCGTTGATTTGCTCGACTCTAACCTGGGAACAGCAGGATGTGTTCTCTGGTCATGCTAAAGTAATTTAAACTGAGTAAAGCATCCACACGCTTAGAAGGTATGCAAAATATAAATACTGAAAATAATGGAAATCTATGATCCTAAGATCTCTTAAAAAAAAAAAAAACTCCTCCAGGAGCAAAAGAAAGAGCTTCCTTCAATCCCAGCAGCCCAAGAGAGCAGAGGGTAAGGAAATTCTGATTGCTAAGAAGTGGCGAAAACACAGCTGCAGAAGAAACTGAAACTTAAATACTTTTGCTGCAGTAGCTTTTCTGCCTTTAATCTCTTTAATTGACTGCTCCCAGCTACACTGACATGCGTCTTCATCTGTTTGAAATAAATGGTGTTGAACAGTCTGACTGGAGTTGGGAGATGATGGAGAATTGCTTTATTTCTGTTTTCCATGCTGGTTGACTCCTCTCTAACACTTGCCTCAAAAAATAATAATAATAAGTCTTTTTGCAATGGAAATAGTCAGAGTTCTCTTTCTTGAAGGTGTCTCCTCCTATGTCTTGACTCAGCCTTCTTCTCGGAGCATCTCTCGGACACTGGCACCCCGACGCCAAGGCCTCCTCGGGCGCCCGCTGGGGGAAGGTGCTCACCGCTCCTGCTCCACAACCTTCCTTGACCCTCTACCCACTGTGGGGATTTTGCCAAACATCTCTACGCTCATGACTGTAGACACAATCTCTTCCTGGGCTCCAGGATCCCACATTGGGCTCTCCTGGGTATTTCCATATAAGTGCTCTGCAAGATTCACACGTGCCCAAGAACCGAAGTTGTCCCTGTCATGGTCCCCAGCTCCAAAGCACCTCATACAACCTCTCCTCCCTGGGTCACCCTGTCTGGGCCTCTGGCAGGCTGGGTACCAGCCCCCCCCTCCACCCCACCTTGCATGTAAGCAGTCACCAAGCCTTCCAGGGCGCCATGACTCTGCCTCTCTTTGCACCCATTTCTACTCAGCTCTGCTCTACTTTGGCCTCTCCCACCCTCACGTGGACCCTGACAGTCCTCCCTGTCTGAGTTCCATCTACTAACACATAAAACACAGGGTGGCTCATAGCACTCCTCCCTAAAATTTAAAGCTGGGTCCTATTGTGTGCCAGATAAAATCCACCTGGTTGCTTTGGATCCAAACCGACTCATGACCCTGTTCCAAATTACATTGCAGGCTGTTCTCCCACCCTAGGGCTCCATGGGGCACACACCCTCCCAGGGTGCTGAGCACTCCCATTTCTGAGACACAACACACCCCTCTGGGTCTTTGGGTCTTTGGCCACCCTCCGTTCATGCCTCAGCTAACAACACCCTAAGTTAGGAGCAAATTTTTCTCCCCTGTGTTCTGGCGTTGCATTGCCTTTACCACTACGTACCAATTATTTAATTTTATCTCATACTCATGTTAGCTATTTGCATCCCTGATGAGACTAGAAGTTTCTTGAGTGCCATTCTCAAGGAGGCTGCAAGTTTCTTGAGTCCTGGGTGGTGGTTAAGAAGCCAGGCCCTGGAGAAGGACCACTGGGACCTGATACCTGAGTCTACCACTAATGAGATCTGAATTATTGGACAAGTGTCCTAAGCACTTTCACATGACTTTCCAGATGTGAGATGAGGGTCACACCTCATCAGATTCCTGTGAGGACTGAATGTCATAATATATGTAAAGTGTTCAGCACAGAGCCTGGTATGATACCTGTTGCAGAAGTGTGTGCTTTGATTTTTGTATTGTTATGATTCCTCAGTTTTGTACCCGAAACAGCAGAAAAGCATTCAGGAGGTTTTCAAAATTGAATTCTTCCAGGGAAAAAAAATTGTTAAATCTGGAGACTCAGACCATCTAAGAGTGATGGGGGGTTAGAAAGCCTCTGCTAGCCCTTGGTCAGTGGACCTCTTGCCCATCTAGCATCCAAGATGGATGAGCAAGCTAGAAACGGAAGACCCAAAAGACCCAAGCCCCTTGGCTCTGGGAATGAGGTCAACCTCATGAAATAGGTCAGCATTCTCTTCTGTCTCCCTGACAGCTGGGGTCTGTCTTCAAGCCAAGTGAAATGAAATGTGATAAAGGCTACTGCCACCCATCTCCAGTGTCATGAAATGGCCCAGGTGCAGTAATGATCAATCACAGTGGGTGCCCAAGTCCCCCAGTCCCAGAAATGCCTGATGGCTCTCAGGCTGCACTCATCCATGAAGGACAGTGACAAGACAGGTGGTCAGCTCGTGGACATGGAAGGGGCTTCCCTGAAAAGCTTGCCTCTCTGGAAGATGCTCATCTTAGGAGATTCACATGTAGTCTCCCAAAAACCAGGAAGAGAGACTTCTCAGGTAAACTCTCAAAGCCCTTGGAAAATCTCACAGGGCTTTAGGCTGTAGGAAACTCTCAAGTCTGTGGCTGGCAGTCAGACAGGGGCAACAGGGCAGCGCATGGGAGTTATGCATAAATCCCTGGACCAGTCACTGAGAAGTAGAAAAGAAGCAGAAGCAGGGGGTCGGTGGGCTGAGTTCTGAACCAGCTCCGTAGAAAGTTCTGGCATTCATCAATCAACCACGAAAAAGAGAAGTCACATTCATCAATCAACCACGAAAAAGAGAAGTCACGTCTCAATACATTTGAGATGGGAGGGGCAGCACATGATTTCCAAAGTCCTTTTTGTCACCAAAAGTGTCTTTCTATACCCTGCGATCCCAGTCCCTAGTTCCCAACCAGGGAAAGATGCAAAAGCCACGAAGTTCTAATGGCAGAAGCGAGACTAATACGCAGGGCCCTGAGCTGGTCCCGTATCCATTGGTTGACAACATTTGTACCAGATGCCCTTTGGTCACTCAACACACCCTGTCCCCTTCCTTCAGTCACAAGATGCAACTGAAACATTTGAAGCTCTCAAAAAATTCACTTGGAGAAAGACATTTGAAACAGTTGAAACAAAGGGCCTTTCCTTTTCCCTAGCCAGCCTGATCTGAATGGGAGCATCTTGGCTCAGGAGGAACCAACCATGTGGAGTTAAGGATGTGAGAAGACTCGGGAGAGCCCTTGCACCTCTGCTCCCCCCACACCCCCATTCCCCCACCCACCCACCCACCCTCCAGCTCCTGAGGAGCCTGACTGAAGCCGGCGGAACCAGTCACTTCCTGCCATTTCTGAAGCAAAACCAGAGGATGAGAATCGTTTGACTTTTAAGGTGGCCTGGGGGGGGGGGGGGTGGGCAAGGAAGGAATTTCTGAAACTGTCCAACGTGGCTTTGATGAGAAAATAATTAAAGCCACCAGCAGAACTCTCCTCATGTTTGAGTCAGATAACAAAATCATTGACAGTGATGGTCTAAGTGGAAAGGCAAGAATCAGGAAACAAATGAGAGCATATTCATCCTGGATAGTTTTATTGGCATTTCCAGCTCCTTTAGTTAGTAATATTTAGTCCAAAATAATATATAGAGCATATATATTGTATATAGAATATGTATAGATGTATATATAACATAGGTAATATATATAAATAATCATATATATATATATACACATATATATGACATTTTTTACTGATTGCTAGGACAATGATGGTCTTCACTTTCCTCTGACAATCCTCACTTAATTAAAGTGTCTTCTCTATTTCTTCCTTTTATGATGGAAGAAAAAGAACACCCCTTACATGTCCTTTAACATAAACAGCCTTTAAAAAAAAGCCCTCTGCTTCTGTCCAAGTCCTTCAAAACCCAGCCTGATCTCTATCAATTTGCATCATAACCAGCGTGGCACATTCTGTGACACAAGGGACAGCAGTGTGTCTCAGGCTCACACTTTGCCCTTCTCCAAGTCAGTCTCAGGGACCCTCCTCTCCTCCGTGTATCAGTCATGTTTTGTATTTAAAAATAATAGCAAACAACTATATAACAAGAATATACGAGTGCATTTTCAAGTGAAAATACTGCTTTGTTGCTCGTAGGAACAGTTCTGCACGTCGCTGATGAAGACAAGCTTGTTTTCTATGTACTCTCAAATGACTACTCACTTTTACACAAACTATCTTTCCGAGGGTAGAAATAGAAATGATGCTTTGATTTATAGTTGCGTGTTACAAATTCCCAACATCATAAAGAAATAATGAAGCCACAGCATTTACTCAAGCTTTAATTGTGTCTTCTTCAGTAGAAGGAGGAATCTCAGCAGAGATTATGCTAGAAAATCGGTTATTAATATATTAAGATGCATGGAGAATCAAGGAAGTGATTAGCAGGTCAAATTGCTTTGTCTAACCTCAAGTTACCCAGCTGTATCTCGGCCATTAAAGGCAAGATTTATTCATGTATCTGTTAATCAGGTGTTTATTCAGCATTTGCTATGTGTGAGGTTCATTTCTGGGACCTGGACGAATTCAAAAGTCAGGAGCAGTGAGAGTCTGTTCCCCAGAAGTTCATAGCCAAGCTGAAGAAATGACACATATCTATGATACAGGTTAGACCGTGGTGAATGCCACAAAAGAATGCGTTAGTATTTTCTCACAAAGGACAAGGGACAGAAAATGCAAGTGGAGTTTGGCGCTTTTGCATCTTGATATATAAATTTTCTATTGCTGTTCAATAAATTATCCCAAAACTTAGAGGCTTAACACGACAGATATTTACCATCTCATAGTTACCGTTGTGCGGCAATCTGGGCATGGCTGAGTTAAGTTCCCCTGTCTCAGGGTCTCTCATGAGGTGACAAACTGTCAGCTGTGACTTACAGGCTCGTCTCAAGTTTCCAATCTCACTCACGTAGTTGTTGTCCAGCCTCGGTCCCTTGCCCTGTGGGCTTCTCTGTCAAGCTGCCACGCCACGTAACAGCTGGCTTTCTCCATGGCCAGTGGTCTAAGAAGGAGCACCGAGAAAGGAAGCCATGGTTGTTTGTGACCTAATCGCAGACGTGCTGTGTGCTGTTCATCAAGTCCAGCCCATGTCCAAGATGAGAGCATTACACGAGAACACAAAGACCAGGAGGTGGGAGTCACGGGGCCATCTTAGAGGCTGCCTGCCACGAACACACGATCTCTCCCATTTAAATGCTAGCACAGGACAAGATATACTGTTGTGTCTGGAGTCGTCCATCCAATTTTCCAGACGCATCTTAAGTCAAAAGTCTAATAAGAATCCTTGGGAGGAGACGAACATGCTGTGTGTTTTTTTGCCTCTGCCTTCTATATAATATGAAGGAATCGTAACAGTTATCTTTTTTCCAGCCATCTTAAGCCTCTTATGTGTCAGAGGGTAATGTGGTGTTTAAGCGCCTCCAGGACAAGAGACCAAGGTGTGCAGGATAGCTTTACATGTCTCTTCCCCTTGTTTCTTGTTCAGAATGTTTAGATCTGTCAAAACAGGCAGAGCACATCTCGCATCGCTAACAAGAGTCTGTGATCATGGGGAGGAAAGAACCAAAATCTTAAAGACAGCTTCACAAAGAAATGCCAGACAACAATATGTACCGCCTTGTATCGAAGTCATGATTTTATCCCAGATTATTCAGATCAGGAATAAGGGAAAAGCTTTACCCTTCAGAATTTCCAATTGCTCTGTTAAGTTTTTGGAGGCAAAGAGAACCAGGGAACCATATTGGGACAGGGGAGGGCCAGGCCTAGACATGGGGGTGTGGGGGCGCTAGAAAAAGAATTTATTAACTGGTCAGAAAAACCACACTTGTAAAAAGCCATGAGTACATTAGAGGCTAATGCATAAGAGCCGAGTTACCTTCACCTAATATAGGAAAAGAAATCAACCCCTTAGGCCTTACCTTGCATTCAGCAAGCATTTATGAAGTTCCTATTATGGGTCAGGTGCTGAATCCATGGATGAAGAAGAAAAAAAAATGAATATAAGTCAACAATTTATTGCTCCAGGAAACCAATATCCTCTTTGGTATTTGGGCAGTGTTAGACTCCTTCAAATGAAGCTGCTATCACCAAAGAATTCCTGGGCCACGATATGTGTATTTCCTAATTTTCAAACAATTAAAACCTCGTTAGAAAATTGTTATAAGGATAGAATGAGTACACAGTGAAAGCTCATAGATTACTGAGTCAGATCTAGCTTGATCGTGGCCTTGCAAGTTCAAAGTTGAGGCCTTGGATGCAAGGCTTAAATTCATTGTTATGGCAACTACATAATATAACTCGTGAAAATCCTCTAGAACAGTACTGGGCACAGAGCAACTGGATAGTAATTATTATTAATAACAATCACACGGATAAAAATCATGATAACCTGGTAGCCTAGAGTAACCAGAACTGCATCTCACGCAATAGAAACAGAGGGGTACTGTCTTTAGGGGCCAGCATAGCACTAACGCTATGAGGTTATTATGGTTCCACTCCTGCCAGAATTTGTAAGTGTGTAATTAAAGACCCAGTCTGGAACCCTGCAAGTTAAGTGAACGTGTGAAAGTGGGGGAGCTCTCTGGAGGAGTGTGCTGAAAGTGATTAAGGTCTGGAAAATGGGGCCAATGAGAAAAACCTGTAAGAAAACCTACAGCCCGTGGCAAAGAAAAGCCATGGAGGGGTCTAACTTAGAGCACGTTGATATTCATTCCATTTAGATTACATTCTCGAAGAAACTTCTGGATTAACACAGGAAGTTTCAGAACCTTCAGCAAAGAAATTTTGGTTGTGCGTTTGAATTACATGCTCACCTCCTTTCTTTGCTAATTTCTTTTTTATTTTTTATTTTGAATGAGAGAGAGAGAGAGGAGCATGAGCAGGAGGGGGGGCAGAGTGAGAGGGAGAGAGAGAACCCCAAGCAGGCTCCACGTTCAGCCTGGAGCCTGTCGCGGGGATTGATCCCACGGCTGTGAGACCATGACTTGAGCAGAGATCGAGGGTTGGGCGCCTAACCAATTAGCCCCCCGGGTGCCCCTACTTTGCTAATTTCTTAACGTGGATGAACCATAGCTTCATATAATCATTTGTGGGTTATAGTGACAGCAGAATGCTCGGGGATCTGACCGGAAGTTATTTGGCTGAGATCAATTTTGTTGATAGAAAGTTGGTCAGCATTAACATGCCAACAGTGATCTGGGACAGAGTGTCCTGGCAGCAGGAAGAGCTTGGTTGATTGCAGAAAACCAGCATGGCTCGGGGATCATGAGCAAGGGGGTGACAGGAACGGGACACTATGCGGGGACAGGGGCCTGACCGCAGGCAACTTGCTTCCACAATTGTTTTCAGCCAGATGTTTTCCATTCCATTGTTTTTAACCCAAAATGTGCTTTACCTGATAGAGCAGGGATTCTCAACCAGGTCTGCATGCTAGAATCATGGTGACCTGGGACACTAAGAAGGAAGACATAAGTTCTATTTGGGGGACCCGCATAAGATGTCTTAAGGTAGGCTCCCTGAAAACAGACTGAGGTTTGGGTGCAGACAGCTTCTTGGAACATGCTGTCAGGGACAACACAGAGGGTCTAGGGGGGGCCGGATTGGGCTGAGGGGGCAGCTGAAGGGTGAATAGAGTTGCCACAGGGCGTGAGCCAATCCGAGGAGGCTTTGTGTGGACCTTCACTAAGGCAAGGGGGCGAGGCCTCCTACCCCCTCCCTGAGCAGCCGTTGGACAGGATCCAGGCTGCCCTCATAGAGGAGGCGTGACGTTAGCAAGGCAGCGCCCTTCAGGAGGCAGTGCCCAGTGGCAGCAGCCACCTGACAGGAGTTCCTGAGGGTTGTCCTGCCACCTGTTAATTTCCACACCACAACTCCGTCGACGGGTCCTGTTGAATGGATACACAGGTCACGCCGTTCCTCTGGTCAAAACCCTCTATCGTCTGCCATGTCTTCTCAGGCCCTCCCAGATGCACACAAGCGCTCCAACTTTAGTGAAGGGTATTCTCGGCACTAGCCACCCCTGGCCTCCGTCGCTCCCAGCCTCCTGGGGTGGCTGTTCCTTCTCCCTGACACCCTATGGCAAGCTCCTCCACTTTCTCAAGCCTTTACTCCAAAGTCACCTTCTTAAAAAGGCCTCCCTGCCATACTTCCCTGTGATACCTCATCCCTCCAGCCCTTATCTTCTTTTTTTCTCATCACTATTTTTACTATCAAACCTCACGTGGTTTTCTTTTTGAGATGTGTTCATAGACTGTCTTTCCCAATAGCGTATAAGCTCATTAGGACAGGCAGGGGTTTTGTCTCTTATGTTCCCTGGGCGTCTCCAAGCATCTGGAGCAGTGCCTGGCCCAAGGGTCCATCCAACCTCCATTAACCAGAAACCAACAAGGAGTCACTGAATCACAAAACTCGGAGGGCACCTCCTTGGTGTTCTGATCTATTGGACTCAGTTTCTAAAACTGACCATTCTAGACTCCATGATTCGAGATGTACCTACCACCAAGTGTAACAATTTTCAGTACAGTGCTCTGTTATCACCACTGCTGTGTATTCAAATAGTTTTGATGCAGGACGTAACTGAGAAACTCCCTGAGGCTTCTGGTGGGAATGGTAGATTCTTCAGTAGATAATGAATCAATACAACGATCTCTTGAGACCTAGTTAGGGTCCTCCTACTTAACAAATTAATAATGCATCCATTTCTTCTTCAGGAACGTCCAGCTTCTCATTCTCCTCAAGAGCTCGCCATTCTTTTCATCACACAAAGTCCCAAGGAAGTTTTTTGGTTTGCTTTGCTTTTATTGTTGTCTTCTACTCAGGATACTTAAGAGGACTGGATGGTAAAATGGAGACGTTGGAACTTTTCTTCTCTACTATTTATCAGCTTCTTCCAATTTCTTTCTCCTAAATCCAGCTCTTACAATAACATAGCACAAAATCCTTTAAAAGCTACATGGAATTCTTGTGATTTGATTTCTAAAACAGGAATCATTCCAATAATTTTCATACAAAGCCTTGGTATTTTGGGGGGCACCTGGATTGAGCGTCCGACTTCAGCTCAGGTCATGATCAAGTGGTTCATGAGTTTGAGCCCCTCATCAGGCTCACTGCTGTCAGGGTGGAGCCCACAGACCTTCTATCCCCTCTCTCTCTCTGCCCCTCCCTGCTCATGTTCTCTCTCTCTCTCTCTCTCTCAAATAAATAAACTTAAAAAAAAACTACCATAAATATAGAAAGCCCTTTTTGGCTTTGCCGTTGCTCCTCAGACTAAATCTTTCTAGGAGTGCAAAAACAACAGTAAATGGAAACAACCTCTCTCAATTTTAAAAGACTACATAAAAGGAAGCCATGCTACCTTTCTAGTCAAGAGCCAGAAAAGTCCAGAAGAGTGTTTCTCAATTCCTTTTGCTGTTATTGTTCAAATAGTTTATTAAACTACACTTTTCTTCTATATGTGATTACCTTTTTAGATTGTGGAGTTTACTACTCATCCCTTGTGGTTTAGTTATTTTTTTTAAGTTTGTTTATTTTGAGAAAGGGAGAGGGCAGGAGAGGGGCAAAGAGAAGGGAGGAGAGAGAATCCCAAGGAGGTTCCATGCTGTCAGTGCAGAGCCTGATATGGGGCTCGATCCAAACCATGAGATCAGGACCTGAGCTGAAACCAAGAGTTGGACACTTAACCAACTGAGACACTCAGGCGTCTCCTTGCGGTTTAGTTATGAAATCTGATTAGAGAGGTGAAAAATATAAATTATTTGTAAGTAATATTTCAGAGTAATTTAGCAAGCTTTCTGCTATCTTGGCTTTATAAAACATTTCCCCCACCCCCTTCAAAAAAACTAGCAGTTAAGTTGGTTAGGGTTTTAGTTCAAACTTTCTAACAAAATTTAATTCAAACTGTTGCTTTATTTCCCTCTTCCAGTAATAATAATAATAACACTTCACTTTAATGAGGTACTTTGAAGTTTGTAAGATGATTTTCCATAAGGTATTTTATCTGATTCCCAGTATAACTTTGTTTTGAAATTAGGTATGCCAATAGCTTAAGCAATTTGCTCGAGGTCACAAAGAAATTAAGGGTAGAGCTACATAAAATATAAAAACTTATTTTTGAAATTTAAATCCAGGGATTTCCCTACCTTACTTTATAGGCTACTTATTGGATACAGGAAAGGAAGGAAGGAAGGGAGGAAGGAAGGAAGGAAGGAAGGAAGGGAGAGAGGGGGAGGGAAGAAAGAAAGGAAGAAACTAGATCCAACCAGTGGGCATCAGTAAAGGCCTGCAAATATTTAGTGATTCTGATCACCTCTCACTGAAGCCTAATGCAGTAACAGCAAAGAACAGCACCACCAAGAAGGAAAATGCAGACCACCTGCACCCACACGCCTCTCTCTCCCTCTCTCCTCAGGGTCAACAGGCAACATGGTCTGTTTGCAACAACGCTCGCTGAAAATTAGGAAATGGTAGTTATTTAACAAACTTTGGCTGTGAGAATAGACACTGAATAATCCAAGCTAATCCTCTGGGTTTCAGGCTGGCACTTGACTCCATGGCCTAATTGCAATTCCTCAAGTTGCTGCAGGAGCCATGTTCAATCTTAACCGACATCAGTGTCGAGTGAGAAAATACTGATGTCAGTTACAGCATGTACATTTAACTGGGGCTTCAGAAGGGAGAAAGAGACACTAGGAAAGCAGTCGCAGGTGGTAAATGGCAGGGCCCAGAACAAAAAGAACTTGGTTCCAGCCCCACCTCTGTTCTTTGCTAGCTCCGTGAGCTCCAGAGAGCCCTTTCACCTTTCTGTGCTTGCGCCAAGAAAGATACCATATCAATACATGTATTAATGTCTCATGAGCCTTAGGGCATAAAATAGAATAATAAACACGGAATCATTTATGAACTCTAAGTGCTATACATATACAAGATAAAAAATTAATGTCTCCACGAATTGAGACCACGCCAAGTACAAGTACATAAAATCAAGTCTTTTTCAACTCAAATAAAATTAGCATAGCTGGTAGGATTGCTAGACTTGAATAAATATTAATTATCTACAGTGTGAAAACCCTATGCTAAAAGATCTAAAAGACGCCAAGTTTCGGAACACAGAGCCCTTACCCCTAGTATATACGCGTATCACACTTGAGAAGGCATAATTTTACAAATGTAATTCAAGAGACAGACACATGGCACTGTGCGTGTGGGTAAGGTACTGGGGATTTAAAGGAAGGAGGAAACACAGTGAGGTGGTCCGGGGGAGAACTTCACAATCAAGGCAACATTTGAGCTGGTCCACGAAGTGGTTATTTGAGCATGTACACACTGGGGAAGGACATGTGAAACTGAAGGATGTTGTGAGCCAAAGCTAAGCAAGCAGGAAAGCGGTACAACAACCTGTCTGAGGCGACTCCCAAGGAGCAAGCTAGTGGGGAGGCAGCCTGGAGTCCCGGGGAAGGCAGTGAGTACCGAACTGAGTGGTTGGTCAACAACATCTCAGGCTGCGGGGAGCCCGTGAGAAACTACAAGCATGGGAGTGACAATCAGAGCTGTATCCCAGGAAATGGAATTTTGCAGCAAAGTGTGAAGGGAGTTGAAGTAAGGAGAGAAAACTTGAGGTAAGGAAATCCGTGAAGACGATATTGCATTAGTTCAGTAACAGGTAACAAGATCTAAGTGTGAGAGGGGGCAATGGGAAGGAGAGGATGATGGGAGATGATCATCTAGCTCTATAACATTGATGCACGTACAAACGTCTCTAATATCTATGAAACTGACAGGTAATGTGCTCATTTTAAAATGGCAGTAAGTCCGAGATGATGCTCCAGATAATTTAATATTACATTTAATAATGTAATCTGTTACATCGACAACACGCGCCTTGAAAATTATCCTAAAACCAAATCTTGACACGTAATTAAGAGATGGTGACCAGCCGGGTCGAAAGCCACTTTATTGGTCTTTGTAACGTAATAAATACTTGCTCCTGCCCATCTTGGAACTTTCATCATCTTTCCTTATCTGGATTACTTAATTTTAAATGTCAGTTTTCACATCACTTCCCTTGGGAAGCCATTGCTTATCCTCAGACTAAGTGAAGTGGTCCTTCTATGAGCTGTGCCAGGAACCTGAATTTATGCTATGTCTTGCTTAATAGCCCGACTTCTTCATTGGACAATCACCGCCATGAAGGCTGGGATTTGTCCATTTTGTTCTACCCTGCACCTGGCTCAGCACCTGGCACCTCGCAAATGCTTAATTAATATTCCCGGAAGTAATAAATGCTTTATATTGCATGACAGACTCTTCGATATGCACAATCCTTGTCCGACCCAGTCGAACTCACAGGTTCTGTCTCGTGAAGTCGGCTATCCCCCCTGGCCACAGAGGGTCAGGGCAGATTCTCTGTGACTTGGTTCACTTGAAAGACAAGAGGTGTCAGTTGGCGGCAATGGGAGCAAACCTTTCCCTCAGCAACTCCATTGTCAAGAGCAACCCCCAATCCCTACAGGATCCAAATATACATCTGTGTCCTCCCAGGAGCTCACCAGGGGATCTTATTTGTATTAGCATATGAAACTGACTGGCAATTAATTTGATTTTGCACCTGCTTAGGATCACTTCAGGGCATTGCCCTGAACTCCAGGAATCAATTTCTTTAAAACACAGCTTTCAGAAAAGTAGGGTTGCCTCTCAAATGGCTACTCACACTTTCGTGAACAACGTTCACATTTACATCCTTTGTGGGATATAACGCTTACTTACGTGTTCTAAAATCCCTTATTTTAGACACACGGGTAGAGTGCTGGGTCAAACATCATAAGCATTATTAAGGCTAAGCTTTGTCGTAGACACTTCGGACATATGACTCGAGTCTCTCATTGGCTCTCTGAGTTGGTCCTATCATTATACACATTTCACAGGCAAGAAAACAGAAGCACAGAGAGTTCTGAAACTTTTCCAGGGTCTGTCTCTTATAGTTGTAGAGCCAAATAAGTGGCAGAACTAAATATGAACCCATCAGACACCGGAAAATTCTTCCACCAAACCCACCCAGATTTGTTTCACCCACATGTCAGTATCCCAAAGAGAATAACCACAGAGGGCAGAAGTCGTATGTGTAGTTCATGTTTCAGGATTTTTGACTCTTACTCACCACTGACTCCCTGAACCTCGGCACATATGGGGCCCAGAACAAGTACTCATTGGTGAAATGCGGTCCCTGTGATGTTAGGACGTCAGGACATCACAACTTCCTGACCCTCAACATGACTTCCAGTCATTCCAACCCAAGTTACCTATTGCAGAGAGCACAAAGCTGTAGCCCACAGGCATTATTGTTTCCCCCTTGGCTGCTGCATGGTTTTAAGTTTTAATTAGCTGTCAAGAGTGAAAAAGTGGAGTATTTTATGTAAAAATCTGGATTTCTTAATTCTCATGAAAAACTGGAAGATCTGGCAACCTCCACCTGTAATTCTGTAATGAAGACAACCAAAGTGACCTGTGGTCGCCCTCCTTCTATGGGCACACATGTCATTCTGCCCTATTCCTCACCATGTCTTTAAATCAGTGCGCTGGCCCTCCATAGCTGACCATTGATGACCTTACAACTAAGCAGTTTCACTGATTGATGTTACTTGCCTGACCCTTGGAGGCACACAGTCAGCTTAGATCTACAGTAACTACGATCCCAGCCTACAGTCAGGTCATTCATAATTTCAAGGAGTCCCAGGAAAACCATCAGTGTCGATTCTGGAATTTGCGTGCTCACCTCGAGGTTGATCCCTCAGCCTTCAGGAAATCAATCTGTCTTGTCCTCTGTGCCTGCCCAGTTGCTTCCTTCATCCTGTTCACTCCCTCCCAGGCTTTCTTGCTGTCTTGATTGTAACAACTACTCTGAGGTTGGTGATCATCAGAGGGAGACCTCCAGGGCTGACCCATCTCCTAAGTTTGGGTGATTGTAAGCTGTTTCCTGTAACATCTCCCCCTGCGTGTATCAGAGACCCCTCCACCTCAGCATGTCCAAGCCTGAAAATGCATCTTTCTCTGTAGGGTCCTCCCCTGTGGGAGCTGGGTGTTGGTGGCATCCTCTTAGCTGCTCACAGCGGAAATCTGGGTGTCTCATGCTGTTCCGCCTCTCATCCTTATCACATGCAAATGCTGAAACCTGAGACCACATCACTTAAATGTTTCTCAGGCCCATTGTCTCTTGTTGGAGCTTCTTAGCTCCCAGCTGATCCTCTGTAAGAGCTGTTCTCACGTCCAAGGCTTCTCCAAGGCTATCCTAGACAGAAACATCAGAACGACCAAGCTAAAAATTGAATGTAACTGGGTAATCCTGACTGCTTAAAATCCATCAGTTCAATGACTTTCCTTTTCCCTTGATCTAGCGTAAAAGACCTCAATGTTCAACACCCTCCACTACCACCCCATCTCCAGACTGAATTCCCACATTTTTACTTCCCTTTGGTTCCTCAGCAACACCAAACTGCTTTGGGTTCCCTGGGTAAACAATAAATGGATGACTGGAATGATCTCTGGGGTGATATAAACATAAATGGACTCTTTTGTAAGGCATTCGTTCATGGACATTCATTCCAGCAATGGAAGTCTGATATTTAGTCAAAAAGAACTTGACCTTTCAAAGTTAGACATGGATAATTGCAGATTTTTTTTTCCTTCAGTAACGCTCATTCAGTTCCTTTTCTTCCCTCCATTTTTGCCTGGCTAATTCCTATTCAGTATTTAACACTCTGCACAGTTAAGTTCTTCTGGAAGCCTTTGCTGAAACTTGCAGTGTTTCCCACCCCCGTCACTCACACACATGCGCACACCCACACACCTTCCCATACACACACACACACACACACACACACAGGCTGGGTTTGGTCCCCTTAATATATGTTCCTCCTAGGGTCTGTCCAAACACTCACCATGGAATTTAATACATCATATCTTAGTTATCTTTTTACTTTCCTATGTCCATTCCTAAAGACTATGGGGGCGCCTGGGTGGCTCAGTCGGTTAAGTGACATTAAGCAACCGACTTATTTTCGGCTCAGATTATGATCTCAGGGTCATGAGATCGAGCCCCATGTAGGGTTCTGAGCTGAGTGTGGATCCTGCTTGGGATTCTTTCCCTCTCTCTCTCTCTCTGCTCCTCCCCTGATTATGCTCTCTCTATCTCTCTCTCTCAAAATAAATCAATAAAACTCAGGGCACCTGGGTGGCTCAGTCCAGTAAGCGTCCAACTTCAGCTCAGGTCATGGTCTCACAGTTGGTGAGTTCGGGATGGGTGTTGGGCTCTGTGCTGACAGCTCAGAGCCTGGAGCTGCTTCGGGTTCTGTGTGTGTGTCTCTCTCCGTGCCCCTCCCTGCTCATGCTCTGTCTCTCTCTTTTAAGTAAATAAACATTTAAAATTTTTTAACAAATAAATAAGTAAAACTTAAAAAAAAAAGACTATGTATTATGTTTCTTTGATTCCCCAGAACCAAGCAGAGCAGTTCAAAACTACTAAATGAACTAATGGATGAGCAAACGAATGATGACAAGTAAAACATAGATCAGATGCTAAAAAACAGGTTGATATTCAGGATAAATTGAGGTGGAAGCCATTCTAGTCCCCAGTTTAAGATCAGGTGATGTTTTTACCACCCTAATTGCAAAACCAATGCAAAATGTGCTAAAAAGTTAAGTAGTTGTGTGCCTTTTCTTTTTGTGCAAATGTGGTAGTGTTTGTAGACAAAGAAATAGCATCCCTCTCTCAGAGAGATAAATTGATCTTTTAATATTGACCGACTTTCTGTAAATTCATAGATGATGTAATCACAATTATGGAGTAATGATTTCCTACCACTGCCTCCAGCTGCCATTCACAGCAAATTATTTACCAGAATTTCCAGGTAGTAAAAGCAAATTAGGTCAGTGCTACATATAACATATGGTAATTGTTAGGCACAGTCTCCTAGATTATTACTGTAATACCACATTTTGCATCCATATAAACAGAATCTCGATGATAGCAGCATTACGGAATTTGATGTTCAGCAGTGATCTCAAAACAGTAATAAACAATGCTCCCCTGTTTATAGAATAGACATAACCGGAAGAGATGTGTTCAAAGGAAAAAATACATTAGAGGATTATTACCAAAATGGTTAAAAAATAAAAACGAGTTTTAACTCTAAATTCTCTATGGTTGGATATGAGCAAGTATATCAAAGTTGATATATTTTTATGGTATTAAATGTAATATTAGAATCAATTCTTTATTTTTTTTTGAGGGAGAGAGAGCGAGAGAGCACAAGTGAGTGGGGGGCAGAGAGAGAGGGACAGAGAGAGAGATTCCCGAAGTAGGGCTCAAGTTCACGAAGCATGAGACCATGACCTCTCATGACCTCAGATACTTAACCGACTGAGCCACCCAGGCAGTCTAGAGTCAATTCCTAACTGTAAGTTAAAAATTTGGTTACCTGCAGGTATGTAACACAAGGAGGAAAAATTGTCTCCATTCCTCTATAAAAGTAGCATGATAGAAAGGTCTTCTGATCATACACACTCTGTGTAATGAGCTTTGTGGATGTGTCCCTATGTAATTTTAGAAGAACTGCTTATCCCCAGCCAAATAATAGGCTCTCTTAAACAAATGTTGTTGAGCAAATGTCTTACTTCCAAAAGTTGCTACCTACTTAATGGTTATACATCCCAGAGATATCACTGGTTTATTCTTCCAGCAAATGCTTATTGAGCCCTTAGAATCTGTTCCAAGTCGGCAGTGGTGAAAAAGAGGCATGGTCCCTTCTCTTGAAGCTTAGAGTCATTATCCCGATTCGTAGATGAGCTCATTGAGAGACAAGTACTCAGATTCTCATGGTGGTGCTGCTATAGGCATTCTCTATGTAGAATATCATTTGTGTGAACTGAATACTAACTAGTGAGACAAATAGAATGTTGTGTAATTTTTTTAGTCTATGGAAGCTGGAGATGGTTTATATAATCTATTCTTACTAAATACAACTAAACACTGGACATTATGTGTAAAACAAGTAAGACAACTCTAAAAGGTGTAGAGAAATAGCCAGACTAGATAGAGACTTTGCTATCCAATCAACGGCACAGCAGTGAATTCCACGAGCTTTCTTTTTGCCTCATATATCCCAGGTTTGAAATATAATCCTGGCAACCTAGAAGTGCCAATGGGCACAGACAAAAAAAAAGCCCCAAGAAAAAAGACGAGCTGAGTGGTATCCTAGCAAGACAGAAAGCCTTTAGATAACAACTGGCCTCGTCCAGCCAAATACCGTGAAAAAATACTGCCATCGCACTCCTACTCACCAAGCAAGACTGAGTGGGGACCCTAGGTGTCCCTGCTAGTCAGGCTGTAATAAGTTGCCCCAAAGCCTGTAGGATTGCTGGCAAGTAGGGATGCTGGACTTTCATCCCGACCAGGCACTAATCACTTCCCTCCTCTCAACCCTTCCCCATGTCAGTAGAGCGCTGGACTTCTACCCTCACCCAACAGTAGTGAAGCAGCCCTCCTCCTTCAGGGTAAACCTGACGAAACAGGTACAGAACTTCTCTGCTGAACATTACAAACATTGAGGTAAAGGAAGTAAAGAAGATCTAAACAAAATGGAGCGATTTACTATGTTCATCAGTGTTAACACCCAACATTGTAAAAATGTCGGTTCTTTCCAAATCGATATATGGGCCTTATGCAATTCTTACCAAAGTCTTAACAGGATGGTTTCTAGATATAGATGGGATTGTTCTAAAATGTATATGGAGGGGCACCTGGGTGGCTCAGTCGGTTAAGCGTCCGACTTCAGCTCGGGTCAGAATCTCGTGGTCCATGAGTTCGAGCCCCGAGTCAGGCTCTGGGCTGACGGCTCAGAGCCTGGAGCCTGCTTCCGATTAAGTGTCTCCCTCTCTCTCTGATCCTCCCCCGTTCATGCTCTGTCTCAAAAATAAATTTAAAAAGTTAAAAAAATTAAAAAAAAATAAAATAAAATGTATATGGAATGGCAAAGAGACTAGAATAGTTCAAACAATTTTTGAAAATTAAGAACAAAGTGGGAGGAATTAGTCTATGAAATTTTACGATGTATAATATACTTACAATAATTTTTAAAAATTTTTTAATGTTTATTCAGTTTTGAGAGACAGATAGAGACAGAGCACAAACAGGGGAGGGGCAGAAAGAAGAGAGAGACCCAGAATCCGAAGCAGGCTCCAGGCTGTGAGCTGTCAGCACAGAGCCCGATGCGGGGCTCGAACTCACCAACCATGAGACCGTGAGCTGAGCAGAAGTCTGCTGCTTAACTGACAGAGCCACCCAGGCGCCCCTCCACAATAATTTTTAAATGTTTATTATTTATTTCGAGAGAAACAGAGAGTGGGAGGGGCAGAGAGAGAAGAAGAGAGAGAATCCCAAACAGGTTCCATGCTCAGCATGGAACCCAACATGGGGCTCGAACTCATAACTGTGAGATCATGACCTGAGTGAAAATCAAAAGTCAGATGCTTCACTGACTGAGCCACCCAGGTGCCCCAAGACTGTAATATTGATGGAAGGATAGGTCCATAGGTCAATAGAATGCAGAAAAGGCCTGAAAACATGACCAACTAATTTTCGACAAGAAGTAAAAGAATCTCAAAAGACTAAACATAGGCTTTTCAACAAATGGTGCAACTGAATATCCATAGGGGAACAAAATTCAACCTAAATTTCAAATTTTATACAAAAATTAACTCAAAATGGATCACAGGCTTACATGTATAATGCAAAACTACAAATCCTTCTGAAAATGACACAGAGGAAAGAAAATCTTGAGAGCTAGACCCAGGCAGAGAATTCTTCGCCTTAACACCAAAGGCGAATTCATAAAAGGAAAAATTGATAAATTGGACTCCATAAAAATTAAAACCTTTTGCTCTGCAGAACACCCTGTTAAGGAAAGTAAAAGACAAGCTACGGGCTGGGAGAAGATGTTTGCAAAGCACATGTCTGACAAGGACTAGTATTTAGAAAACAGAAAGGTCTCCAAACTCAACAGTAAAAAACAATCCAACTAAGACATGGGTGACGGACGTGAAGAGCGTTTTACCAAAGACCTATTCAGATGGCAAAGTAGCACATGAAGAGATGTCCAGCATCATTAGCCTTTAGGAAACTATAAATTAAAGCCACGATGAGATATTAACTGCACGCCTATCAGAATGGCTGCAATAAACAATAGTGACCTCTCTCTCTCCCTCCCTCTCTGCCCCTTCTCTGCACTCTCACACTATCTCTCTCTCTCTCAGAATAAACAAACCTTAATAATAATTATTATTATTATAAATATATTATAAGTATATTATATATAATTATTATTATTATGTAATATACAATAATATAATGGAAGTAATAATTATTAGAATTATATTTATATTATAAATATAAACATATTATAATTATTATTATGCAAATCTCAAATGACTCAGCAATTGCAGTCCTGGGCATATCCTAGGGAAAGTAGTTCACATACAGAGTTATATACAGGGGTGCCTGGGTGGCTCAGTCGGTTAACCATCCAACTTCAGCTCAGTTCATGATCTCACAGCTCGTGAGTTCGAGCCCCGGGTAGGGCTCTGTGCTGACAGCCCGGAGCCTGAAGCCTGCTTTGGATTCTGTGTCTCCCTCTCTCTCTGCCCCTCCCTCACTCCTGCTCTCTCGATCTCAAAAATAAAAATAAACATAAAAAATGAGCTATATACAAAGGTTCATAACAGCTTTATTCATAATACTCAAAAACTAGAAACAACCCAGATTTTGTTCAGTAGGTAAATGGCTAAACAAACATATGATTCAATTTATGTAACAGTCTTGAAGGGACAAGATCCTACAAATGAAGAACAGATCCGTAGCGGCCCAGGGTTAAGGAGTGGGTAGAGACAGAGAAGAGGGTGTAGCTGCCAAAGGTCAATGTGAGAGAACCTAATGTTAATGGAACTGTTCTGCATCTTGACTGCGTCAGTGTCAATATCTTGGTTGTGATTTCGTACCATAGTTTTGCAAGATGCCATCATTGGGGATAACCAAGTAAAGGGTATATGGGATCTCTGTATTATTTCTTTTTTAAAAATTTTGACTGAGGGGTTCCTGGACGGCTCAGTCAGTGAAGCCTCCAGCTTCGGCTCAGGTCATGATCTCACAGTTCATGGGTTCGAGCCCCATGTTAGACTCTGTGATGACAGATTGGAGCCTGGAGCCTGCTTCAGATTCTGTGTGTGTGTGTGTGTGTGTGTGTGTGTGTCTGCCTCTACCCTGCTCGCACTCTGTCTCTCTCTCTCTCTCTCTCAAAAATAAATAAACATTAAAATAAAAAATAATTTTAACTGAGATGTAGTTGACACATAATATTATATTCATTTCAGGTGCACAACATAGTGTTACATAGTGGTCACCACAGTAAGTGTAGTAAGTGACCCTCTGTCACCATACAAACATTATAATATTATTGACTATATTTCCTATACCATATTTATTTTGCGACTGAAAATCTGTACCTCTTAATCCCCTTCACCTATTTCTCCCATCCCCTCACCCCCTCCTCTCTGGCAACCACCACTTTTTTTCTCCGTATTTATGAGTCTAACTCTGTTTGCCTGTTGGTTTGTTTTGTTTTTTAGATTTCGCGTAGAAGCGAAATCATATGGTATTTGTCTTTCTTTGTCTGACTAGTTTCACTTTGCATTATACCCTCTGGGTCTATCCATGTTGTCATAAATGGCAAGAGCTCATTCATTTTTATGACTGAGTGATATTCCATTGTATGTACGTGTGTGTGTATCACATCTTCTTTATCCATTCACCTATCAATGGATGCTTGGGTTACTTCCATATCTCGCCTATTGTGAATAAAGCCATAAGAAACATAGGGGTGAATGCATCTTTTTAAATTAGTGT
This sequence comes from Prionailurus bengalensis, assembly GCF_016509475.1. Lineage (NCBI taxonomy): Eukaryota > Metazoa > Chordata > Mammalia > Carnivora > Felidae > Prionailurus > Prionailurus bengalensis. The sequence goes on from NC_057353.1 coordinate 7,786,745, forward strand.
CTTTGTTTTCTAACTGCATGTGAATCTACAATCATCCCAAAATTAAAAGTTTAATTTGAAAAGTATTCATAAAGCTGTTGGATTACATAATAAGTCAAATATGGTAGGAGTGATTGGACCTTGATTCAGTGGAGAAATAATGAGGGTTGCCCCCGATGAAGTTTAGTCTTCTCCCTGGGAGAAAGCAAAATGGTGTTAGAAGAAAGAACATCTAAATGCCTCTCTTTGCTTTATATAGAGAGAAAAGCTTTTAAGTGATTTTAATTGACAGAATTTCTTTCATATCTGAAACATCATTAGACTATGTAACTCCACATATAGATTGAATGCAAATTCTTGTCAAGTCAAAGGAATTCAGGATCAGCGTTCAAAATGCTTTTAAATGATAGTATTAAATCATATCAATAACTACAACTAAAGATCAATTACTTTGGCCTGCTGAGATTTTAGGAATGTAGGTGATTTTAAGCCTGAGCACCCCTTCCATTGTTCCTATTATTTTGAGCATGAAGGGTACATGCCCGTCTATGTTGTCCAAGTGAATGCTTGGTTAGCATTTTTCACTAACATCTGAAAAATAGATTGCGTATGCAACTTCTTAACCCTCTGAATGCTTTATCACCACACAGGTTCATCTGAAATTGTACATTGCAGGTGCTGGCATAACATTTTTTGTATTCATTTTTCCTCACCTTTATATACTTCCTTCTATAGTTTTTCTTCAGTGAATTTTTGGAGAAACTAACAAAATACTCAAGAAAAACTCACTATTTTCTCATAAGGTGCATTTCTTGGGTTGCACCAATGAACTATTCCAGCATCTGACTGAACGGAATGAATTTTCTTCATGAGCTGGATAAACAAACTCATTAATGGTTCATCCAGTCATGCCCAGGTGATATTATGGGTTATAGCATTTAGCTCTCCCTATAATTCAAAATGCTATCTGTCTGTAGTTGCAAAGATTAAATTTTACCCAGGAGGAAGGTCACCGCAATCCAATCGTGGTGCTGACAGCTCGGAGCCTGGAGCCTGCTTCTGATTCTGTGTCTCCTTCTCTCTCTCTTCCTCCCCTGCTCGTGCTCTGTCTCTCTTTCTCTCCAAAATAAATAAAGATTAAAAAAAATTTTTTTAAGAACATGAGCTCTGGAACCCAACTGCATGATTTGGAATCTTAGCTCTACCATTATTTGCTGTGTGACTCAAGGCCAACTATTTTAACTCCTCTGTACCCTATCTATAAAGTGAGATCACTTATAGTACCGACCTCCTAGGGATTTTGTGAAGATTAAATATTTTTAAAGCTCTTAAAACAGTACCTAGCGCAAAATAAGCACCGTGTAAGTGCATATTTTTTCACCCCTGAGCTGTCGCAAACCATTTACTCCTTGTATGACCCTGGTAACCAGTCTGGCTTTGTCTCCAATTGGAAAAAGGCAATAGTGGTTGGGGGTCAGGGGCAGACAGGGAGAGGCATCATGGGGAAGGTTCATTGGTATTGGCAGTAACCTTCATTGTATGCTAAGTGATGGGTGGTTCAACATATATACATGCTATCTATTGTCATGTGAATATGGAAACATTGGGAGGGATATGAAGTTCTCAGAAAATTCCATTAATCAGAGAAATTACACTATTTACATCTTTTTTTATTCCCCTTTCTTCCCAAAAGTGTCCTTATCTAACGGCCTCCCTTGACCTTATTTTCATCAGCTTTCCCAAACAAAGGACAGCTCCCTTTCTCCTTGACTTTATCTCCCTCTTAATATCACAGAAGGGCAAAGAAAAGGGAGATCATGACATGTTTCCACATGGGTCTTTCTGTGGTTCACCCAAGGCCCTCTCAGCAAGGTAGCAAATGGATTCTTCATCCACTTCCCTCCTTCCTGATCGACCTTAAATCACTCTTCATTACCTGCCCTCCACATCCAACCTTCATGGAGACAAACCACCTCTTAAGGAAGCACTGCTTTTCAGTTTATTTAAAATAGTTGAAAATGTCCATTTAAACTACAAATTTATTTTTGTAAGTATGCATGGCACTTTCCTTGCAACAGCAAAGTTTTGTTTCCAACCCAAGAATTATTTCTGCCCATTTAAAATATGGAGGCAAAGCTGTAACACAGAGGAACAGAGCTAAATGTTTCTAAGTGTCATTCATTGCCTTACAATTTCTTAAACGTTAGTTAACCAACAAGATTTGCCTTGGAATGCTAACACATAATAGAGGCAATTTTTGTTTTCATTAATGGCATACAGTAATAGTGAATCTGTACAGCATTCACTAGTGATTTCACAGTTATCTGCCTATGGAATCCAGGAGTTCCCTCTATTATAAGTGTTACTGAACAACGGTTGCTGTAGGAACGGACAATAATAACAAATCATGAACTCAAGCTTTATTTACTTTTTTATACTCTTATTTTTAAGACCACCAATTTAAGTGAAATGTATGGTCTTATAGGTCTGCTGATAATCATTTACAGATGAAGAGAAATTTGAATGTCTATACATCTGCGTCTAACCCCCCTGAGTGCCACCCCCCCCACACACACACCCCCCCCCCCCGCCACACACACACGCCATGCCAGCCAAGAGAAAAAGACATGGTCATCTCTCCAAAGGGAGAAACATTCCTTGAATGAATGAAATCCTTTGGGCAGCCCCTGGGTGGCTCAGCCAGATAAGTGTCCAACTCTTGATTTCGGCTCAGGTCATGATCCCAGGGTCATGGGACCAAGCTCCGCACTGGGCTCTGCACTGAGCCTCCTTCTCTCTCTCTCTCTTTCTGTCTCTCACTACCCCTCCCCCTGGCTCACTCTCTAGGAAGGAAGTTAGAAAGGAAGGAAGGAAGGAAGGAAGGAAGGAAGGAAGGAAGGGAGGGAAGAAGGAATTTAGGAAGGAAAGAAGGAAGGAGGGAGGGAGAAATCCTTTAGAAAAACAAGCATAATTAAAAGGACTGAGGAGAAGAAAAGGGGCTAATTGTGGGGTAGACACTCAATAAATGCTTGTTAAGTGAAGAATGGAAAGAAGGGATACAACAGATCAAGAGTCCAGTTGGTTAAATAACTATCACCAGAGAAAAATCTGATTCAAGATGTACTTCCTTCTTTATTTAAAATAGTTTACTGACTTTAAAATGTATGTGTGTATCTCATAGAATATGATCAATCGTGACCTAAGCCAAAGTTGGAGGCTTAACTGAGCCACCCAGGCTCAACTTATAGATCAACTTACAGATCCACTAGATAAATTTAAAAGTGAACCACAATATGAAACTATAGTATATTTTCTCTCTATTCTCTAAAACTTGTAACATAACAAATTTGCCAAGAAGGGAGTGTTGCTAGCTTAACTTTTGGTAAATTTGAATCAATGGAAAATCAACCAGTGGAAAATGATTAAATGCAGCTTTGCAAGCATCTCACGAAACAACTTAATGTGAATTTGAAAACCTTCACTTTGGCTGCTTCTGCTTGATACTAAACATATATATATATATATATATATATATATATATATATATATAAGCAAATGGCATTCAAACTGTTCAAATATTAGTTAATTGGATGAAATCCAATCACAGTATACAAGCCAGATTGAAAATGAGATTTCATCCTGGGACTGGTGATATGAAGACAAAAGCTACACCTCAATTAACATGCACAGAATAAACAGTCCTAAGATTTTAGTTTTATCATTATTATTCATCATACGGTGTTTGCAAACAGTCTCCTGTGGATGTGTTGGACTTACGTGTATAAATCTGTTCATGGTAATGGGATTTCCGCCCACTCAGTGTGGTGACGATTAACCCCCCTGTGTTTCTGCTTAACTGCTTCTTTATTTGTTCAGTGGAAGGGCAGTTTAATTCAAAAATTACTTGCGCAGTTTTACCGCGCCTGCTTATTTAAGCCCCAGGGCTATCCTTGCCTAGCTCCCGAGACTCTGTGGGGGGCCCTCATGGCCAGCTGTCCTCTTCCCGGCGCTTAAAGGGGGGCTCGCCCTGCAGCCCATTGTTCGGCTACTCATCTTACAAAAATCAATGAGAGTTCACTATGCATACACCATAAGCATGTTTATGAGCACGTCTAAGTCTAAGGTATGTTGGTGCTCTTGAAACCAGGGCCATTCACACACAGCCAACGGTGCCGGAAATCTTAGTGGGTCAAAACACACCCCCATCAGCCCACCAGAGTATGCACCAATCCCAGCCCGAGTGTCACCTGCTCCGGGCTTTCCCAAGATGCATGCATTTTACCTCGGTTAAAACATTCCATCAGCTTGTAGGGTTAATATATTGGTTTGATGGCACATTAACTAGGATTAGTTTGAATTTTTGACTTGTTAATTAATCCCCTTTGGGCCCGAGACAGAGAAGGGGTCTCTTTCCTTAGAATGGAGTACGATAGAAGAAAGCATCACTGAGGAGAAGAAAGGAGGTCGATGTGAAGCTTGGGGCATTTCTTGGACCCTGTGAGTCCCCTAAGGGTGGTGTGCAAAGCAGCATAAAAACCAGCATATGGGGGCCACTGGGTGGCTCAGTTAAGCCTCCGACTTCGGCTCGGGTCACGATCTCACGGTCGGTTGGTTCATGAGTTTGAGCCCCACATCGGGCTCTCTGCTGTCAGTGCAGAGCCTGCTTTGGATCCTCTCTCTCTCTCTCTCTCTCTCTCTCTCTGCCCCTCCCCCACTACTGCACACTTGCTCTCTCGCTCTCTCTCTCAAAAAAAAAAAAAAAAAAAAGCCAGCATGACTGCAGCCGAAGGAAAGGAAGTTCCAGACAAATTTTGCTCATTTCATAGTCTGCTCATTCTGCCTACAATCAGACCTAACAGACATCCTAACTTTTTAATCCACTCAAAATATATACTTAGAGATGAGTTAGCTATGCCTGAAACCTTTGGCGGGTCCCCAAAGGGCTGCTAGCGTTCTGTGGAAAACTGGAACACTGCAAAATTTTCTGCACCTTGAGCCGCTCAAAACAAGTTGCCTTGTTACAAATCATGCTTCAACACAGCGTATTTTTCTCAAATGCTGCATATGTATCATATTCCTTACACACTCAAATCTACTATCTCCGTGTTAATCTTTAACGCACAAGCCGTTTTGTGGCTTGGGTTTTGAAACGAACCATGTAATGCATTCAATCACCAACATTTTTCTTCTTAAGACAAATTAGCAGGGTCTTCCTGGAGTTCCCCAGAATGCCTAGGTGCTTTACTTTGGGGCGCTGTTTTTAATAACAATACTTAGCCAACCCAGCTTTAACCCTTGAGAGTCCTTCAATGCTACAGTCAATTAAGAAACGTGTGTGTCACTGATATTACAGTTCTGCTAAGAATAGTCCGCAGATGTGCTTTTAAGTGAAGAGGGATTTAAAAATAAATGTATTTGACAAGTTGCTGATCAGAAGCCTATATTTACCACAACCGAATTAGAACAGTATTGCACAGAAGTTGAAGTTTATCCTGGAACATTCATGAGGTGTGTTCGGATTTGACCTCGGAAGTCTTTTTCCATTACTTTAGAAAGACATCTTGGCTTCTTTGGGCCACATTTTTCTCTTATAACTCAAAAAAGGACTTCTTTTCCACACGGTCTTTTGACCTCTGACCCTCCACATTGACTATTTATTGCCCAGCACCTGTCATCAGAAATGCCTGGTCCTTAACATTGTTCATATTCCTACCAATGCAGATGACATAAAGGAAACATTTTTTTTCCTAAAAGCCAAATAGGTAACTTTACATAACCCTAAAATAAATACTTAATTTTTTTTCCAAATAAGATTAAACAATAAACTGTGGCGTTTTTAAAGTTGCACACATGAGAAGGGGTCAAATACTTCCGCTTTAGATCACAGCAGTGACTCCAGATCTCTGCAGCGGGGACCGTTAGTAAAACTCTGGCATTAAGCAGGAGGCCTCCCTAAGCTGGAGGAAATCTGTGTTTCTGGTCTCCCCTGCGGCCCCTCCCGAGCCTTCAGGACCACAGACAGCAGGGTGTCTATATACACCTTGCAGGGCATTCTTCACTGTCACACGATCAGACAACCAAACTGAGTCTCCATTTTTTGAGCTAAATCCTGCCTTTCTTATAGAAGATTGTGGGAGAAATAGAAAAAAATGAGTAGCAGACTGTATGGGGAAAGTAATAATAATACAGTTTATTATGCTATCACATTCGGTTGTGGAGCTATTTATAAAAGCAACTAGGTCAAGCAAATGTTCTTTGTTCTAAACACACACACACACACACACACACCCAAGAAATGGCTGGATTCCATGTTTCTGTGGCACAGTGTTCAAAGGTGACCAGCCTATAAATTGCTTCTCTTCTCTGAGCCCTCATTTCCTCATCTGCAAAATAAAGGTGTTGGACTTGATTACCATCATGGACTGTCCAAGGTTTAAGAGCTGAGCCATCTAGAGACCACTGATGGTCTGGCTGCTAGTACATCTGAGCCCAGGGTCTGTGCACTCTGAGAGGGTTGTCGAACGTGTATGTCTGTGCTCAGCATTTTTCATTAATTGCATGGTTATTTCTGCCATATCTAGTTTTCTAAACAAGGAAGACAAATCTAGAGTACACAAGTTATGGAATTTGTCATTGCTGCTTAGCATTCGACACAGAGATTAAAGATCAAATATGGGTGCTTCGTAGTAAAAAAAAAAGTTTGTAAAGGAAGTTAGTTATGCATAAAGATATTGATAGCAAGATTCTGATATCCAACGTCAATCAAGAGTTGATTTTAGAAAGAAGCTTACCCAATTTGCTATATGAAGGAAGGAGGTCTCTAGCCCAAGTCAGATTTAGAAATTTACATGATTTTTTAATCAGGGTTCAGAAACAATCCAGTCAGTTGTCTAGAGAGTCTGTTCTAATCTCAAGGGTTTATAACATGAGTCCAAAGCTTCCTTTATCGTAATTAGGTTCCCAGTCACCTACATGGTCAACGTTAGAGCCTTGTTGTAAAGAAATCCCACTAGTCCCCCCATATTATATGGATCTGAGAATGTGAATGAGATGAGGAGAGGAACAAACACTTGTTGAGTGCCTGCTGTGTCACATGAACAATGCTAGTTACTATGCATACATTTTTTTAATGTATTGGAAGGCAGTATTTCATACTGGTAAAGATATGGGCTCTGAAATCAACTGTCTGGGTCAAAGCCATCCATACTATTCAATAGCAATAAAATGTAGGCATGTTAGTTAATCTGTAGATGCTTCAACTTCCTCGACCATAAAATGGGAATTTTCAATGATATCTTAAGGTAATTGGGAGGACTAAATAAGATAACGCTATATACTTGGATTTAGCTATACTTGGATATATACTTGGATATAGCAAGTATATATACTTGCGTTATAGATAATGCTATATACTTGGATATAGCAAGACATAAAAAAACATAGAAACATAGAACATATAAAATACCCAAGCAAAGTTCACAAATAATAGGTCTGCGTGTATTAAATATTCATGGCTAAGAATCGTTTTGCATGTGGCTTACAGATATAGGCCTGATCGGCAATTTTTATGTGCGAGCAACAAGAATAAGAAATTTTTAAAGGAAACGTCAATAAGAATGAGATTTTTTTAAAGAAATGTTAAATGAGTGACAAAGAACAAAGATGCAGACATGTGAAGAACCATGAGACACCCCCCCCCTCCTTTTCCAGAAGCTAGGAAGGGGCAGAAACAAGATGAATGGAGTAAAACTGAAAAGGTCCTGATTGTTATCATAAGAGAAGATGTGATAGCTGAGCAGCTGAAGAGCAAGAGAGGTTGGACCCAGAATGACTCAGTGCTGGGACACTTGGGGCATATTACCAGATGAAAAAGTTAACAGGTCTGAACTCAATTCAACGGGGAACACCTAAAGCGATGCACCAAAATAGCTTTGCATGTTCAGTGAGCAGTGACTCAGAACAGCCTTCTTCCTGGCCTGAAGGTGAATAAAATATGGAAATCGGAAGCAAAACACAAAGAGAGGATAAAAAAAGACAGAGGCTTATAAAAGAAGATGCCAAGGAATGAGCCCACCCAAATCAACTTAAAGAAGGACCAGTGGTCTTCAATGCCAGGCAACATGGCCTATAATACAGCTAAAGAAAATGTTGGATAAAGTATATTTTAAAATATCAGGGCATAGCTGAGTTGACAGGAATGTAAGAACAAGAGGGGCTACAAACAACAAGAAAGACTGATCCAGAGCAGTGACTATGAAACTGGTTTTCACGCTGAGAGCATCTGTTTATCCCTAGGGGCAAAGAACCTGAATTTTAATGAGTCCATGTAGTGAAAAGGGCCAATCAGAGATTCCCGCATAGAGCCAGAACCCCAAAACGTGGAAAAACCAGAGCAGAAAGGGAGTAGGAAATATAGGAAACAATCTGCAAAGAGGAATTTGAATGGCTCAGTCTAGACTCTGAGAAGAAAAGCAAGTAAGGCTGAGATGTTTCCTATGAAAACTTCCAACCACCAGCTCAATCAGACATGGACATGTGTCTTAAATTTACATTAACTGTGGGACATGAAAATCCTCAAGCTAAAAATTTAGTTGAAAGTGCCATGGATTGATTTATTTTCCCCCAAACCCTTGTAAGAAGGAAAACACAAATGCGCTCTGTATCCATGCCTCGAGTAATGCCCACATATAAATTCCCAAGGAACATGAGGTCCCTCCTAGCCAAAATTCCCTGAACACACAAGAAAATAGCCACCATGAGTGAGAGTCAGAGACTTCAGAACAGATCTGCTAAATCAGCAGATACTGGAATTATTAGGGCCAAAATATAAAATAAGGATTTTTAACATTTTCAAAAAATGAAATGGTGCAGAAATAAGAGACAATCAGGCAAAGTGGGACCAAATAGAATGCCTGACATACTGAAAAATTAAAATTAAAAATTCAGTGGGTGGATTGAACAACAGATTACGTACACCCAATTGGTAAAGTAGAAGAGAAATCTGAAAAATGCAGCACAAGGAGACAAAGACATAGGAAATATTTTTTAAATGTTAAAATGTATAACAGATGGAGTAAAAATGGGTTACCATATGCCTAATTGTAATTTCAAAAGAATACACTAAAGAAAATCAGGGAGGGGCGCCTGGGTGGCGCGGTCGGTTAAGCGTCCGACTTCAACCAGGTCACGATCTCGCGGTCCGTGAGTTCGAGCCCCGCGTCAGGCTCTGGGCTGATGGCTCAGAGCCTGGAGCCTGTTTCCAATTCTGTGTCTCCCTCTCTCTCTGCCCCTCCCCCGTTCATGCTCTGTCTCTCTCTGTCCCAAAAATAAATAAACTTTGAAAAAAAAAAATAAGGAGACCTTAAATTAAAAAAAAAAAAAAAGAAGAAGAAGAAAATCAGGGATAGGCAATACTTGAAGAGAGAATGGCTGAGAATTTTCCAGAGTTGATCAAATATGTCTATCTTCATATTCAAGAAGCCTAACAATAAGTCTTAAGCAGAATGAACATAGAAACAACTAGAAACAGCGTAGTGAAGCTCCAGGACACCAAAGAAATAAAGATAAATAGTGGAATATAAGGAGCCAGGAGGTGAGAGGAAGGAGAACAAAGATTATTTACAAAGAAATCAGTTTTAAGACAACTGGGTTCTCAAGAACAGAAATGGAAGCCAGATGATGTTAGAATACTATCTCCAAAGAGTGGAGAGCAAAAAAGCTGTCAGCCTAGAAATGTTTACCTAGTGAAAATATGTTTTAAAACAAGGGCTAAAGACATTTTTACAACAAAAGAGAAATTTTAATATCAACACAACCAAAGGAAGTTATACAATAGATAGAACAAGAATGCTTCCATGAAGAAAATGTAAAGTGCACAAAGGAAGGATGAGAGGGGGTGAAAAAAGAGATGACTAAACAAATAGTGTTGGTATTAAATAGTAAAAAAATAATGCCTAATAATTTAGGGGATTTCAGATTTTGAGATAGAGATAAAATCCTGAAAAAAATAACAGCATATAAATCTGGACAAGGTGATCAGACTTAAAAGATGTTATGGTTGGGGCGCCTGGGTGGCTCAGTCAGTTGAGCATCCGACTTCGGCTCAGGTCATGATCTCACGGTCTGTGGGTTCGAGCCCCGCCACGGGCTCTGTGCTGACAGCTCAGAGCCTGGAACCTGCTTCGGATTCGGTGTCTCTCTCTCTCTCTGCCCCTCCCCCACTCTCACTCTCTCTCACTCTGTCTCTCAAAAATAAATAAATGTAAAAAAAAAAGATGTTATGGTCTGGGAATTATCTGAAAGGAAGGCAAACATTTTGATTTAAACTTCAAGTTAAATATGCACGTTAAGATTTCTCAGGCAACCTCTAAAAAGAATATAGAGTATATAACATGCGAAATAGTAGTAAGAAAAATAGAGTGATGGGGAGATATTAATGAAGCAGAATGATATAAGAAAGGCAGAAAATGAAAGAGACAAAGAGTAGAGCAAAAATAAAGCATTAATTATATGGTAGAGAAAAATATAAATATATTGAAAATAAAAATGGTTGTAAATGGACAATTTAATCACCAGTCAAAACACAAGAATTTTCAGACTTTTTTACAAAAACAATACACCTAAAATTCAAGGACTCAAAAAGATTAAAGGGTAAAAATATGATAAAAATATATATACAGAAAGCAGGTGCAATTATTCAATTATCAGGAAAAAATAGAAACTTTAAATAAAACATATAACAATAGGACGTAATTACACTTGAAAAATAAATAAATCACCAGGAAAACTGAATAGTTATAAACTTATAGGCATCTAATAATATACCAACAAAATATAAAAGGCAAAGGTTTTCAGAAATATAAAAATAAATGACAAATCCATCACCAAATCAGACTTTAACACAGCTCTCAGTAAATAATAGATGAAGTAGACAAAAATGAGGAAATGCATAGAATATTTGAAAAATATTTTAAGCTTGAGCTAATAATGGACATATTTGAAACATTGCACTCAACTAAAGAATACACATCCTTTTAGAGTACACATGAATCATTTACGAAAATTAACTAATTTCTAGACCATAAATCAGATCTCAATATATTTCAGACTTGGTTTTACACAGATAACATTTCTCTAACTACAAAATGATATAAATCAGTAGAAAATATAACGTAATAAGTATCAGTTAAAAGGTATACATCTGAAAAATCAAAATCAAGACCAAAAACAACCATGGGTCAAAGTGTAAGCTATAATGGAAACTGGAAAATAATTGGAGTGCAACAATAATAAAACATTGTATATTACTGTGAGATATAGCTAAAGCAATGTGTAGAAAGACATAATAAATTTTAGAAGAGTATATTAGAAAAAGAAAAAAGGTTCAAAATTAATGAATTAAGCCTCCAAATTAGGAAGTTAAAAGAAAACAGATAAGCCCAAGGGCAATAGAAAAAGATGAGATTATAAATATAAGAACAGAAATAAATAAAATGGAAAGATACATGACAGAATATTAACAAAGAAAATGTTCTTTCTTTGAAAATAATAATTAATTGACAGATACCTAAATACTCATCACAAATGAAAGAGGAACACACAAAGTTTTAAAAGGAATGAAAAAGGTTATCAATATACATGTTGAAGAGAAGGGTATTATCAATAACTTTATGCTTAAAAATTTGATAACTTGGTTAAAATGGACAAAGTTCTAAAAATATCAATTACTGATTCAAAGATGAGTAGATACCACTTTGCCGACACTAGGATGGCTAAAAACAAGAAAACAAACAAACAAAAACCCACAAAAAAACAAAAACAGAGAATACCAAGTATTCACAAGGATGTAGGTAAATTGAAACCCTTGCATATTAATGATGGGAATGTAAAAGGATGTAGTCACTTTGGAAAGCAGTTTCACAATTCCTCAAAAAGTTAAACAAAGAGGCATTCCATGACACAACAATTCCTAGGTATATATCCAAGAGAATTGAAAATATATGTCTACCTAAAAACATGTACATTGATATTCATAGCAACATCTTTCATAATAGACAAAAGAGGGAGGGAACATAAGTGTCCATGAATTAATGAGTAGAAAAACCAAATGTGGTATATTTTTACAATGGAATATTATTCAGCCTTAGAAAGGAATGAAGTGCTGATACATTCTACAACATGGATGAACTTTGAAAACACCTGCTAAGTGAAAGCAACCAAAAAGATTACACAATATACGATTCCATTCATATGAAATGCCCAAAAGAGGTAGAAAGTGGTTGTCATGGGCTGGAGAGAGGGGAGGATACAGAGTAAATGCTAATAGGAACAGTGTTTCTTTGATGGGCGATGAAAATCTTCTGGAATTAGATGGCAGGGATGGTTGTACAAGATTGAACTATACACTTTAAGAGGTGAATTTTATGACATGTGAACTATATCTCCATGAATAAGGGGGCTTGAAAGTCTGAATGTTCCCATAACCACTAAATGGATTAATTTGTAGAGTCAAATTTTTCTACAAAGTCAACAAACATCAAGCTCATTTGGTTTTATAGCCAAATTCTACATCTTTAACAAACTCTTTAAAGGTGAGGAAGTGAATGCCACACAACTTATTTTATTGTACTGGTATATCATAACTAGTATATGTATACTAGTATATACTAGTATATCATAACTAGCATAACATTATCCTACTAGTATAACATACTATAAAACAGCAAAGAAATTGTGAGAAAGAAAATTATAGGACTTTCTTTTTCTTGAACATAGACACAGAAATCGTAAGCAAATATTAGCAAGCTGAATCCAACAACGTATAATAAGACAACTCTCTAGGGCCAAAGACTAGTATCAAGTTAACACATTAGAAAATATGTTATTATAGTATATCACATTAACAGATTAGCAAAAGACAAATATCCCAACAGATGCAGAAAACCTGCTGATAAAGTTCACAATTAGTAGTGATGAGAAGAACAAATTCCCACAGCAAAGATCACACTCAATGATTGAATGTTATTTTTAATTCCCTAAGAACAATAGACAGAGGATTGAGAAATAAAAACAAACACAGTGTATAGATTTATGATTTGTACATTTAATAAAAGCACAAAAAATATATGGGCAAATTATTAGTTATTCATAGTCCAATAAAATTGATGAATATGAAAGCAACATGCAAAATTCAATTATATTTCCCTCCAGCAACAATAGTTAGAAAATGAAGTTTTCAAAAAGAAATGATATATTTAAATATATATATATGTATATATAAATCACAACTAACAATAGAGTTATAATATGTGTAAGAATTAAGAATCTGACTTCAGAAACATTGAAAGACTTAGAAATCCATGTGGAAAGATTTGATAACGTAAATATGTTATCCCCATACAAGATATAGATATAATGTAATTCCAATAACACTTCCTGCTTGGTTTTGTCTATATACAAGGTAACTCTAGAATTTATACAGAAAAACAAAGACTAGACAATAGTCAAAATATGACCAGACATGACAGCTGAAAGAAAACTCTAAGAACTAAAATTGCAAAGCAATACTGCAGGTATCAGTAAAAAGATTAATGAAACAAACAAATAGCCCAGAAATCGACATATGCATATATGCATACCTGATATATGTCAGACTGGTCTTCATAACACTGATAAAGGAAGGACCCTTTCTGATTTAGGGATTAAATATACATATAAAAAATTAAAATGAACTTGTGCCTCATAACATAAAATAAAAGCAATTCAGGATGAATAAAAATATGAAAGGCAAAATTTCAAAACTTTAGAAGAAAATATAGGAAGAAAACGTTTATGGACTAAAGGCATGGATGAATTTCTCATAAGGATACAGAAAATGAAAACCATAAAGAAAACAATGCATAAATTCAACTACATTAAAATGAATGACTTCTGTTCCATGAAAAGACCTCACAAAAAAGAATAAGACAAGTAGAGAAGTGGTAAATGTTTGCAAGATATATAATTGACAAGGGATTAGTAACCCAAATATATAAAGAATTTCTATAAATCAATAAAATAGATGAAATGTTTGATCATTTCACGGACGAAAAAATACAAATTACTAATAAACTTTGCCAAAGATGCTCAAATATTTTATTTTTATTTTATTTTTTTTAATTTTTTTAATGTTTATTTATTTTTGAGACAGAGAGAGACAGAGCATGAATGGGGGAAGGTCAGAGAGAGAGGGAGACACAGAATCTGAAACGGGCTCCAGGCTCTGAGCCATCAGCACAGAGCCCGACGCGGGGCTTGAACTCACGGACCGTGAGATCATGACCTGAGCCGAAGTCGGACGCTTAACCGACCAAGCCACCCAGGCGCCCCTCAAATATTTTAGAAATCATTAAAATACACATTAAAACCATATTCATCAAATTGACAAAAATTTTAAATTTACACAGTATCAAAGAGTTGGTGAATATGTAGAGTTATGGGAATTTTCATACACTGCAAATGGGAATGTACATCATACTTTGGAAAACAAAAGTTTGGCATTACTTAATTAAAGTTTAACAGGGGCACCTGTGTGGCTCAGTGGGCTCTTGATTTTGGCTCAGGTCATGATCTCACAGTTCATGGGATCAAGCCCCCATTGGAGCCTGCTTGGGATTCTCTCTCTCCCTCTCTCTCTTTCTCTTTCTGTCCCTCCCCTGCTCACACGTGTGCACCCTCTCACTCTGTCTCTCTCTCTCTCAAAATAAACATTTAAATAAAATAAAGTTTAATATACACCTAGTCCAAAGACTCGGCAATTCCACTACTATTCATTTACATTAGAGAAATCCTTGAACACGTGGCAGGAGATAAGTACAAGATTATTCATAGCAGCGGTGTCTATAATTATGACAGAGCAACCTAAATGCCCCTTAATTGTAAAGTGGAAAACTAAAAGTTGCAATATATAATTATATCATTTTCATTATCTAATTGCCATGAAAACGAATTAATGAACCACAGCTATATTCATATAGTTTTTAAAAACATAGCATCAAGTGGAATGGGAGAAGCAAGTCACAGAAGGGCACTATACCCTGATTATTTTACATGCATTTAATTTTATATAAAGTGACTATATATAAAAGTACCCCCATTAATATGAGACTCCTACTGAACTAAAGAAGGCTTGCTAAATATTTCCTCCCTCAAAGGAAAAGTCCTAGAAATCATGGATTCAACTTTCTGGCCCAAAATGACATCTTCTAGAGTATATTTTTGGACCATGAACAGAAAGGGCAGGTGCCAGCTAAGGAGGAAGACTTGAATGGGATGCCTTCTCACTTAGCCTGATGATGAAGCACGATTATGCCCAGTCAAATCAGGAAAAAAACGGTCTGTCCCGCTCCCAACGCACCAAAAGTCTTTGACGGATGGCAAAAACAATTTAAAAAGTAATTGTTAATCCCAGTGAGAGTAGCAAAAACATTATTCATGGTATTTTGATTCACGTAGGCTGCTCTTCTGTATCTGCTATGCCAACCGCATAAGCCCAAGTGCCCGAACAGAAAAGGCCCCAACTGCATGCCTGCGAAAATCTTTCAAAGAGAAGTCTCCTTGTGCTGTCTGGGGCTCTGAACCATTTCTGTGTGAAGAGCTGAGGGATCCCAGTGAGCCAGGGGCAGATTATTGTCCTCAACTTGCAGCCTTTCTGTTTCTGTTCTTTGCTCTACTGTCTGTCTTCACCCCCCATGCCTGGTTCAGCCTTCACCCCAAAATCTACAGCTTTACCCTTAGGAATGTACAGGATAGGTGGCCTGAAGGTCCAACTCACCATGACCTGGAGATGCCTGGCTGAGGACAGACTAATCTTGGGGCTCATGTCTACATGCTACAGGGGTTTGCGGGGCTCAACATTGGCAGGCTCGGCAGTTCCTCCAGAATTTTGGCACTGGGAGAATCATCCAAGAGCTAGACTGAAATGAATCTGCTTTACCTCACCAATTCCAGCAGGAGATCAGCAGTAATTCCACTGTGATAAGCTTGCCCAGTAAAGTTGTGGGATACTGGCTTCATATATTCGCCATCAAATACCTATTTGGTGACAACCAAGCCCTTTGCCAGTCAGTTCCTTCTGGAAGAGGATTCCTCTCCCTTCTGGATTCCTTTAATTGTCTAAGGAAATGGCCGCCTGCTTGGATCAATCAACACCTACAAAGTGAGTGACAGAGAGCCTCTAGAAAGCAGCCCCTTACAGAAAAGTATACTTTGTTCCCCATTTCTGTTTTTGTTGTCAAAAACCTCAATCCCTCTTTTGTGAAAAATGGGATAGGAAAAAAATCCAATTTCCATTAACCTCAGAGAAGACACTTAGTCTTTCTTTCACCCAATTTTTTGAGATGATGGTATCCTATCTGGTTGGGGGGGGGGGGGGGGAAGGAAGTCATGCTTGAAGTGAAGAATAAAGCCCCTAATGAGAAAAATGCACAGGTGGAGACCTATGAGGACCATCTATCTGGACAAGAGTTGCACGATCGGCCAGTTATGGGACAGTCAAAGCTAAATCTGGGAATGTGCTAATAGTTGAGGCCAGAGAGCAAAGAAAAATATTAGAAACCACTTTATGTGGCAAGAATGGAAAGAGGATCTGACTTAAATCACATAGTCAAGGGGCGCCTGGGTGGCGCAGTCGGTTGAGCGTCCGACTTCAGCCAGGTCACGATCTCGCGGTCCGTGAGTTCGCGTCAGGCTCTGGGCTGATGGCTCAGAGCCTGGAGCCTGTTTCCGATTCTGTGTCTCCCTCTCTCTCTGCCCCTCCCCCGTTCATGCTCTGTCTCTCTCTGTCCCAAAAATAAATAAACGTTGAAAAAAAAAATTAAAAAAAAAAAAATCACATAGTCAAATCTGTGCATCATTCCAAGATTGAAATCAAAGAGTACAGATTGTGCACTCTTACCCCCAGTGCTCTTGTTATGGGCTGAGAGGGGAGGAAGTGAAAACAGAAAATGAAGTCTAATTTTCTAAGAAGGTTGGCCAAGAAAGAAAGGAAAGAGCAAGACTCCCCTTGACAAGTGTTTTGACAGTACATGGGATCCCTATCTACCATTATTATCATTCTTTCCTTGAGAGTTCATTGGGTGCCATGAAATGGCCCCTGTCCTCTGCGATCCAAAAGACAACCTCACAGGTCTCCCTTCACAGAAAAGAGACTGCTGATCATCGGCACTTTTCAGCTCGCAATAAAATTCAGGCAAGGTACATTTTTTGTTTCTTGAGATTTCTTCCAACCTGTAGACTTTTGAGGGACAGCCTTGTCTCATCCCAAGTCTATTCTACTTGTAAGGGACTCCTTACATTTCCATGTGTGTTGTCTCTTTAGCCAAAGAATTGGGAGTTGGAGACTGGGGAATTTAAGATTTCCTTAATTCCATTCTGATGCTTGGTTTATTAAACTATCCATTTTGAAGGAGAATCACATTAACCCCTCAGAGTGAATGGCTCCTGTCTGTCAGACACTCTTGGTAGGATATCAGTCAGCAAGTGGATTACACTAAGCTGCCGCTCTCACTCTTGAGATTGAGTCAGCCCTGGGTACCAAGCTCCCTGGCAGGATGCCTGTCAAAAAGAACAGTAAAAGTAGGAACAGCCAAGCTTGTACAATTTTGCAGTTCCTTTCTTCTTTCAGTGTATTTTTAGGCTGGCAGACATCAGTTTTCTTTTGTATGCTTTATACATTTCTATTCATAAGCCTGGCATTACCAGACAATTTATTAAACTTCATTTTATTCATATAAATAGTCACTGCTCTGGAAACGAGTAACTCAATAAAGTACTCATCTTCCCATACACCTGGACTTCTTGCCAGAGAACAAGACGCACTGTGTACAATGAAATGAAAACCATTTTGTGCAAAATAAAACTTAGTCTTGAAAGTGGAAACATTTCTTTTACAAGTCATTGATTAAGGGGATCGTGGCAATCGAAATGAATCCAGGCAAACCCATGCTACTGAAATGTGGTTCATTAAATCAAAATCTGCTCATCTGTGTAATGTCTAGCTCAGAAGTTAGATGCTTTTGATCAATAGAAAGATTGTGGTTTGGAGAGTAGATTCCAGGTGGGGTTTGGTAGCTAGGGCATTTTATTTATTTCTCTTTTATTGGGACTCTGCTCTTTAATAAAATGATTGTAATTCCTGGTTTTCTGGTTTCTTACCCAGCATTTATTTTCATCACCATAAAGAAGATCTTCCATATGGCCTACCCAACAGTAATCAACTGAAATGCAATGTTGGCCAACCGAGTTTGCTGGAGTTTTGCTTCGTGTATTAGGGATGATGCTTGAGACCAAATATGCATGCTATGTCTTGCTCATAACGTTATAAAGAACCATGGTGAGCCAGCCATGTATACAGATCAGGAAATCCAAGAGGGACAGTGTAAGGATATGGAACCTCCTCTGGTCTGTGATCAAGAGCTTTACAGACCTGAAACAGTGCTCTACACTGGGCTCTTCTAGTGACTCTAAAATCCAACTTAATGATTTAACATATGAGTCATAAATAACTTGAACTTCCAGCCATGGTAGTGCTAAGAGCTCAGCAAATCCTCTCAGGGGAAAAGCATGTATAAAACTAGAAAAATTATGAAAACAATATTTTAGGACTCTGCAAATTAACAAACAGCAGACAACGAGCTGATATTTATTTATTCTTGAAAATTTTGTAGCGTTCCAGGTAAGGGCAGCGAGAGTCTGCAACCTTCTTCACAGAGACCATTCTCATCTCTCATTCCAAATCAAACAGGGAGCTCAGCAGTTTTACCAGCCTGAAGTTGGCCATGGAAACCATCATTTTTGGTGCCGGATTTGGGTGGGGGTAGGTGGGTCAAAATCCCTTAGTTTGGTCCACTAAAAGTGGCAAACCCCGCAGGGAACCAAAGAGGAAACCTGTTTAGCTTTTGCAGGCAGAGGATGCAATCCTAGTTGGGGCAAGCGACAAACCAATGAGAAATTAAACAGGGAAAACTTGGATGTGAGAGATCCATGGAAGGATTAGATCCACACGTTCCTGGCCTACTGGGAACCAATACACATGTGCAGTGGAGAATTGAAGGACCCTGGTGGGAACTTATAGTTAAGGCAGAGCTAGGAATAGTAGAATTCTGAATGTGCTTCCTGACCCACACAAAGATTGGTTAGCAGAGCATAAAGCCTGATGAGCTCAAAGTGTTTTTTCCAGTTTTACTAAAAAATGATTGACATGTAGTGCTGTATGAGTTTAGGGGGCGCAGCATGATAGTTTGATTTACATATATTGTGAAGTGATTATCACAATAGGTTCAGCTAACATCCATCATCTCATAAAGATACAACATAAAGAAAAGAATAAAAGAAAAAAATATTCTACTTGTGATGAGAACATTTAGGGTTTACTCTCTAACAAGTTTCTTATATATCACACCGTAGTGTTAGCTGTAGTCATCATGTTGTACATTATACCCCTAGGACTCATTATCTTATAACAGGAAATTGATTTAAGTTTATTTATGTATTTTGAAAGAGAGAGGGAGGGAGCAGGGGAGGGGCAGAGAGAGGGGGAGAGAGAGAATCCCAAGCAGGCTCTGCACTGTCAGCACAGAGCCTCACGCAGGGCTCAATCTCACTATCCTGAGATCATGACATTGGCTGAAATCAAGAGTCAGAGGCTTAACCAACTGAATCACCCAGGCACCCCTCAGAAATTTTTGCCTTTTGACCACCTTCCTCTAATTAGCTTTGCTCTCAACCCCAACCTGTGGTAGCCACATGTCTGATCTCCTTTCCTATGAGTTGGAGGGAGAGTTGTTTGTTTGTTTGTTAGATTCCACATATAAGTGAAATCATACAGCATTTGTCTTTCTCTATATGACTTGTTTCACTCAGCATAATGCCCTCCAGTTCCATTCATGGTGTCTCAAAATGGTAGAATTTACTCATTTTGATGGCTGAATAATATTCCAGTGTGTGCTGTATCTCAACTTCTTTTTTTTAATTTTTTTAATGTTTATTTATTTTTGAGAGAGAGACAGACAGAGTGCAAGCAGGAGAGAGTCAGAGAGAAAGGGAGACACAGAATCTGAAGCAGGTTCCAGGTTCTGAGCTATCGGCACAGAGCCCAAGGTGGGGCTTGAACTCACAAACCGCAAGATCGTGAACTGAACCGAAGTCGGAGGCTCAACCGACTGAGCCACCAGGTGCCGCTATCTCAACTCCTTTATCTATTCATCCATTGATGGACACCAAAGTTATTTCCATGTCTTGGCTATGGTAAATAATGCTGCAATGAACATGAGGGTGTAGCTATCTGAGTTTGTGTTTTTGTTTTCTTTGGACATATTCCCAGAAGCAGAATTGCTAGATCATATATATAATAGTTCTCATTTTAATGTTTTCAGGATCCTGAATACTATTGCCCATAGAAATTTACAATCTCATCAATAGTGCACAAAGGTTTCCTTTTCTCCACATCCTCACCAGCATTGCTCTCTCTTGTCTTTTAGGTGGTGGCCATTCTAACAGACATGAAGTGATATCTTATATGGTTTTAATCTGCATTTCCCTAATGACTAGTGATGTTGAGCATCTTTTAATATACCTATTGGCTTTTTGCATTTTTTTTTCTTGGAAAAACATCTTTTCAGGTCCTTTGCCTGTTTTCTAATTGGTTATTTGATTTTTCTTTTCTTTTTTTTTTCTTTTTGCTATTGACTTGGACAAATTCTTTATCTATTTTGAATGTTAACCCCTTATCAGATATACAGTTTGCAAACACCTTTTCTCACTCTGTAGGTTGCCTTTTCACTTTGGCAGTGATTTCCTTTGCTGTGCAGAAGCTCTTTAGTTTGATGTCATCCCACTGGTTTATTTTTATTTGGTTGCTTGTGTCTTAGGGGTCAGATCCAAAAAAATCACTCTCAAGACCCATGTCAAGTGGCCTTATTCCTGTTTTCTTCTCACAGTTCCCTGGTTTCACATTTTACATTCCAGTCTTTAATCCATCTGAAGTTTATTTTTGTGAACGGTAATGAGATAGAGGTCCTGTTTCATTCTTTCACATGTGCATATTTAATTACCCAACATCATTTACTAAAAGAGTATTATTCTTCCATGGAGAATTCTTGGCCCTTTTGTCAAATATTAGTTGACTTTATGTGCTCGGGCTTATTCCTCTCTGCCTAAATCTTGACCGACCACTATGTTATGCAGACACAGAGTCAACCTCAGTAGCTATATGTCATGGGGAATAAATAATATAAGTTCAAGTCTACGGACGTTACTTAAACAACAACAACAAATCCTCAGAAAAATAAATCAGGATTAAGAGTTGCTACAATATATTATCTAAAATTTTAATATTTAAGCAATCAGTAAAGTGTGACTAGTACTGGGGGAAAAAGTACTGATACTGGGTGTCTCAGTCAGTTGAGCATCTGACTTCGGCTCAGGTCATGATGTCACAGTTAGTGAGTTTGAACCTCGCGTCAGGCTCTCTGCTGTCAGCACAGAGCCCACTTCAGACCTTCTGTTCCCCTCTCCCTCTCTCCCCTCCCCCATGCACACGTGTTCTGTCTCTCAAAAATAAATAAGCACTAAAAAAAAAAAGTACTCAATAGAAACTGACTCTGAGTAGCCCCAAATGATATATTTAGCAAACTTAGACTGTAAGGCAGCTACGATAAATATCTCCAAAGAATTTGTCTTAAAAACTATATTCAAAGAATTAAAGAAAAATATATATAATAACAACTCAACAAACAGGGACACTCTCAGTAGAGAAACAGAAACTATGAAAAAGAACCAAATGGAAATTCTAGAATTAAAAAGTATAATAATCGATCTGAAAAATTTATATTATGGTCAATAGCAGATTTGAGAGGAAAGAAGAAAGTATCAATGAATTGAAAGAAAGATCAATAGAAATTATCTCAGCCTAATTAAAATAAAATAAGATTTTTATAAAATTAACAGGGCCCCAGAGATATGTGGGACAATGTTAAGCATCCCAACATATATGAAATGAGAGTGCCAGAAGGAAATGAGGGAAAGGAAAAGGAAAAACACATATGTGGGGAAACAGTCACTAAAATATTCCCAAATTTGATAAAAAATAATCTACAAATCTTAAATTTTTTTTTCAACGTTTATTTATTTTTGGGACAGAGAGAGACAGAGCATGAACGGGGGAGGGGCAGAGAGAGAGGGAGACACAGAATCGGAAACAGGCTCCAGGCTCCAGGCTCCGAGCCATCAGCCCAGAGCCTGACGCGGGGCTCGAACTCACGGACCGCGAGATCGTGACCTGGCTGAAGTCGGATGCTTAACCGACTGCGCCACCCAGGCGCCCCCAAATCTTAGAAGCTCCATGTATCCCACATAGCAGAAACAACAGAATTCACACCTAAACATATCATAGTCAAGCCTCTGAAACACACACAGAGAAAAAAATCTTAAAAGCAGCAAGAGAAAAATCACTTACTATTTAGAGTGAAACAATATGATTGATGACTGACTTAGCACTAGAAACAATGGAGGCCAGAAGGCAGTAGAATGACATAGTCAAGTGCTGATTTCAAAAACAAAAACAAAAAACATAAATAAAAGCCCATCAACCAAGAATTCTGTAACCAGAAAAACAATTTCCCAAAAAATGAAGGCAAAATAACATATTCCAAAGCAACAGAAACTGAAGGAATCCATTACTACCAGGCCTAACCTACAAGTAGTATTTTTTATTTATTTTATTTATTTTTTAATTTTTTTAATGTTGATTCATTTTTTGAGAGGGAGAAAGAGAAAGAACACGAGCTGGGGAGGGGCAGAGAGAGAGGAAGACACAGAATCCAAAGCAGGGTCCAGTCTCTGAGCTGTCAGCACAGAGCCCGACACGGGGCTCAAACCCATGAACTGTGTGATCATGACCTAAGCCTAAGTCAGACCCTTAACCGACTGAGCCAGCCAGGCACCCAACCTACAGGTAGTGTTAAAGGAGCCCCTCAGGCCTAATAAAATGTTCCCAGACAGAAACTTAAATCAATAGGGAGAAATGAAAAGCATCAGAAATGGCAGATATATAAGTGCATTAAAAGACATTTCTCTTAGTTTCCTTTCAAAATAAACTTTAATAATAATTGTAAAACTTTTTGTTGACTATGTAATGTATAAATGAAATATAAATGTGTGAATGTACATATATAAATGAAATATGTATGTGTAGGTAATAGCACAAAGGAGGAAGAGAGAAATGGAGCAATATATTGTTAGCGGAGTTACTGTATCTTACTAGAATTAAATCAGCATTAACCTGAAGTAAACCATAATTAGTTAAATATACATATTCCCTTAGTGTAACTAGTAAGAAAATAACAAAAAATATTCAACAAGTTAACAAAGGAATAAATATGATACACTAAAAAGTATTTAACACACAAAAAAAAGGGTAGTGTAGAAGGGACAGAAAAACAAAAAGTACACGAGACAGAAAACAGATACCACAATGGCAGGTGTAAAGCCAATCTCATCAATAAACACATAAAATATTAAGGAACTGGATGCTTTATTCATAGGCAAGAAATTGTTAGACTGGATAAAGCAGCAATATCCAACCACAATCAGTCTACAGGAGACACTTTTCAGATTCAAAACCACAACTAAGTTGGAAATTAAAAGATGAAAAAAATAGACCACACAAACAGTAACCATTAGAAAGCTAGAGTGGCTATGTCAACATCAGACAAAATAGTCTTTAAGGCAAAGAGACTTTACCAAATGCCAAGGGGGATATTTCATAATGATAAAAGAATCAATTAATCAAGAAGATACAACAATTATAAATGTATTTGTACCTAACAGCAGAACCAGAAAAACATAAGCAAAATCAACATAATTGAAAAAAGAAATAAAAGTCAATAATTATGATTGGAGATTGCAATATTCTTGTCTCAGTAACTGAAAGAGAAACTAGATAGCAAATTTGTAATGATATAAAGACTTGAACTGATTTAATCTAGCTTAATATATAAAATACTGCACCCAACAACAGCATAATACACATTCTTTTCAAGTACATGTGGAATATTCTCTAGGATAGACCATATTCTGGATCATAAAACAAGTCTCAATAAATTTAAAAGGTTGACATCAAAGTATGTCCAACCACATTTTAATTAAATTAGAAATTAACAGAAAGAAATGTGGGTAATCCCGAAGTATTTGGAAATTCAGTAACACACTACCACGTAACCTCATAGGTCAAAGAAAAAAAACGCATGGGAGCTTGGGAAAACACCTTGAATGAAAGTCAAACACAACATATCAAAATTTATGTGGTGCATCTAAAGCATTGGCTAGAGGGAAATTTCCAGCTGTAAATATTTTATATTAGAAAAAAATATCTAAATTCAGTAATTTAAGCCTCTACTTTAAGAAGATAACAAAAATGAAATGGAATCAAAACCAAATTAAGCAAAAAGGAAATAATAAAGAGCAGAGAAGGGGCACCTGGGTGGCTCAGTCAGTCAAGCATCCAACTCTTGATTTTGGCTCAGATCATGATCTCACGGTTAGCGAGTTGGAGCTCCATGCCGGGCTCTGTGCTGTCAGCACAGAGCCTGCTTAGATTCTCTCTCTGCCCCTACCCAGCTTGTGCGCTCTCTCTCTCTCTCTCTCAAAATAAACAGTAAAAAAAAAGATAAATAAAGAGCAGAGAAGAAAGCAATGAAATATAAAGCAGTAATACAATAGAAAAAAAATCAACTAATCTAAATATTGGTTCTTTGAAATATCAACAAAATTGATAAGCCAAGACTGACAAAGAAAAATGAAGACAGAAATTACCAAAATCAGGAGGAATAAAGGTACAGATCGTACCACAGATTATAAGGAAATATAATGAACAACTTTATGATAAAAAATTAGACAACTTAGATGAAATGGCAAAATTTCTTAAAAGGCACAATTTAACCAATCTCTGTCATGAAGAAATAGAAAATCTGAATAGATCAAGTATATTAGTTTTCTATTGCTGTGTACAAAATTACTACAAAATTGGCATCTTAAAGTAGTATCCATTTATTATCTCAGTTCTGTGGGTCGAGAGTCTGGGTACAGTTAGCTGTGTTCCCTGCTCTGTCTCACAAGGCTACAGTCAACATGGCAAAGGGCTGGTTTTCATCTGGAGGCTTGACTGGGGAAAGATGGCATCTAAGCTCATTAAAGTTGTTGGCAGAATTCATTTCCTTGCTGTAGTATGACTGATGGCTCATTTCTTGCTGGCAGTCAGCCGGAAGTTGCCCTTAAGTCTGGAGACAGTGTGAAGTCTCCTGCCATGTGGTCCTCTCCCACTATCTCTCACAACATGCCAGCTTCATTCTTTTTTTAATGTTTATTTATTTTTGAGAGGGGCGATGGGCAGAGAGAGAGGCGGACGAAGGATCTGAAGCAGGCTCCATGCTGACAGCAGGGAGCCTGATGTACGGCTCAAACTCACTAACAGCAAGATCATGACCTGAGCATAAGTTAGGAACTTAACTGACTGAGCCACCCAGGCACCCCACCAGCTTACTTCTTTAAGACCAGCAACAGAATCTCTCCTCAGTAAGGACCCGCTTCCTCTTTTAAGGGTTTTTACCTGATTATTTCATGTTTAAAACCATAAATCAACTGATTTGAGACCTTAATTATGTCTCCAAAACCCCTTCTCCCTTGCTTTTGTTATAACATAACCAAGCCACAGGAATACATCCTGTCAGATTCACAAACTCCCCCTCACCCAAGGGCATGTGTATCATGAAGTAGAAATCTTTGAAACATTTTCTAATTCTTTCTACTGCTTCAAATAAAGACACTGAGTTAGTATTTTAAAGTCTTCCCACATGTAAAGGGACAGGTCCTGACAGATTCTCTGGTGATGTTTGAGAAAGAAATAATACCAATGCTATACAAAATCATTCAAAAAACTCCAGGCAGAGGTAATACTCAGAACCCATTTTTATCAAGTCAGTATTATTCTAATATTAAAACCAGACAAAAATATCACAAGAAAACTACAGAATATGTCGCATGAACATATACACAAACTCCTTAACAAAATATTAACAAAATTAGGGACAGTGATTAAGTAAGGATTGTTTCAGGAAAGGAAGGCTGGTCACATGATCATTTCAATTTATGCAGAAATAGTCTTGTTAATGTCCAATACTCAATCCAAATAAAGTTTCTGTGCCTAGGTTAGTAGTATTGTACCTGCACTGATTTTCTGTTTTTGACAATGCACTATGGGTGTGTAAAATACTATAACTGAATGAAATTTGATGTAGGGTGAACAAGAACTCTCTGGACTGTTTTTGGAACTTAGTATGAGTCTTAACCTTTCCCAAAATAAGAAGTTATTTTTAAAAATCCAGCACCATTCACAATAAAAACTGTTAAGGAACTAGGAATAGTTCTCAATCTGATAAGTGCATGTATTAAAAAAAACCATAGCTGACATCATACTTAATGGTGAAAATTTGAATACTTTTCATCTAACATCAGGAACAAGGCAAAGATGTCTACTCTGGGATGTCCACTTCTGTTCAACATTGTACTAGCCAGGACAATCAGGCAAGAAAAATAAATTAAAGGTATACAGATTGGAAAGAAAAATTAAAACTATTCATTCACAGATTACAAGATCTATATGTAGAAAATCCTTTAAAATCTACCAAAAATATCTATTTAAACTTGTAAATGAATTTAGCAATGTCACAGGATACAAGATCCATATATAAAAGTAAGTTGTATGGGAAATCTCTGTACCTTCCACTCAGATCTTTCCATGAGCCTAAAACCACTCTAAAAAATAAAGTTGCTTAAAAAAATCAATTGTATTTCTAGTTACTAGTGGCCAACAATTTCAAAATGATATTAAGAAAACAATTCTATCTATAATTAGATCGAAAAATAAAATATTTAGGATTAAATTTAATAAAAGAGAGGCAAGCTACATACACTGAAAACTATAAGACATTGCTGAGAGAAATTTAAAGAAGGTCTAAATGAAAAAAGACATACTACATTATTGGATTAGAAGACATTACTGCTAATATAACAGTTCTCCCCCAGATTCTATATATATAGCTTCAACTCAATTCCTATCAAAATTCCAGCAGGCATCTTTCAGAGATATTGACAATAGGATCCTAAAATCTATGTGGAAATATAAGACTTAGAATAGCCAAAGCAATTTTTAATAAAAAAATACAAATTTGTTGAATGTGCATTAAGTTATTTTAAAAGTAATCATAAAGGTATACTAATCTAGAGAGTGTAATAATACTGAAGTGAGGACAGGCATATGGATCAACATAACATTGGAACAAATATAGAGTCCAGAAATAAACTCTCATCCTTATGGTCAACTGAGTCTTGACAAAGAGGCCAAGACAATCTAATGGAGAAAGAAGAGTTATTTCTGCAAACAATGCTAAAACCATTGGATATTCATTAGGGAAAAAAACAAACAAACATAGATCCTTGGCTGACATTAGACACAAAAACTAATTCAAAGTAGAACATAGACTTAATTATAAGCGCTAAAACTATAAAACTTCTAGAAGAAAATCTTCCCGACCTTGGTTTAGGCAAGCATTTATTCAGTGTGGGAGACATCAGAAGCCTGACCCATAAGAGAAAAAAATTGGAAAGTGCGTTTCATAAAAAAAATTAAAAATGTTTGCTTTTCAGAAATAACCTTAGGAAAATGAAAAGAGAAGTATAGGCTGAAATAAAGCACTTGTAAATGATGTATCTGATAAAGAACTTGTATCTGGAATACACAAATAACTTACAACTTAGTAAGATAAACAACCCAATTTTTTTTAATGCGCAAATGATTTGGACAGACATTTCATCCAAGAAAGGTGTATGAATGGCTAATGGACACCTGAAAATATCCTCAACAACCTTAATAGTTAGGGAAACGCAAATTAAAACCACACACCAATAGAACGGCAATAAAAAAGACCAGCAATTCCAGGTGTTGGCATGAATGTGAAGAAACGTTGCTAATGGTGATGTAAAATGGTAGTCGCTTTGGAAAACAGTTTGGTGGTTTCTTGAAAAGTTGACTATATACCTAACATATGACCCAACAATTCCATTCCCAGGTATCTTCTCAAGAGAAATGAAAATATACATCCACACAAAGACTTGTCCACGAATGCATTATTTATAATAGCTGAACACCAGGAAAACACAAATGTCTATCAATCAATGAATGCATAAACAAGGTGTAGCATATTAGTGAATACTAGTTAGCAATACAAAAGGAATAACTCCTGAGAGATACCAATGAACAATATGAACCTCAAAAATATTGCAAATAAAAGAAGCCGCACACAAAAACTAAATCCTACACCTGAAGCCAATATTACACTGTATGTTAACAAACTGGAATTCAAATAAAAACTTGGAACAGAAAAGAATGAGAAAGTTGTCCCTAGAGGAAAACAAATAAATGGATAATGTTTTACAAAGGAGAAGTAAAAATTGCCAAAGACCGTAATAATCTTAACATTAATGAAGAAAGGCAAGACTTACTCTCTTTTTGCCAAACCTCTGTCCAATGGCCCCAGGCCATCATTACTTGTCTGTCTTTGGCAAAGACCAGAAGTAATGATAAAATGTAGTTCCAATGATATGAAAATTCTAGAGAACACAAAACCATAGAAACAGAGAGCAGATCAGTGGTCGCCTGAGGCTGAGAGCAGAAACAAGGACCAGCCGCAAATAAGCACAAGGAAATATTTTGGGGTGATAGAGTGTTCTTAAACTGGATTATGGTAACAACTTCACAAGTGTATCAACTCACTCAAAGTCATTGAACTGGACATTTAAAGTGAATGGAGATGAATGATATTAAATTATACATTCATTAGGCTGTTTTAAAAACCAACAGATATTTGTCAAAGAACAGGAAAATGGAAAATGAATTTCTTGACCCACCATCTTACCACTCATATAATCAGTTACCACTGTGGTTTATATTCTTGCATATAATTATGATACAGCAGAACGTGTTTCATCAATCCGCTACCGTTGGGACTTTTGGCTTATTTCTAGTCTTCCACCAATAAATAATGCTAAAATAAACATCCTTATATATTTTTTGTTTGTTTGAGCATCGGATGATTACCTCCAGATGATTTCCCAAGGTTAGACTTAGTTACTCAAAGTATGTGGTTACTTTTCTACTGCCTTGGAACAAATTACCACGAACTTCCCAGCTTCAAACAACACACATTTATTACCTCACAGATTCTAAGGGTCAGGAATCTGGCGGGGCTTAGCTGGATTTTCTTCTCAGCATCTCACCTGTCAGCCAAGACTGCAATCTCATCTGGGGCTCAAGGTTCTTTCCAAGCTCAATGCTGTTGGCAGAATTCAGCTTCTGGTGGTTGAAGGTCTGTTCCTCAGCTCCGAGAGACCACCTGCCATTCTCTGCCACGTGGCCAGCTTCACAGCACGATAGTTTGCTTCCGCAAGTCCATCCAACAGAATAGCATCTGCTGACGCTTCCTGTCATGCACCTCTAGACTCTTCCTTAAAAGGCTTACCTGATTAGGCCAGGCCCACTGAGGATAATCTGTCATTTGGTTAACTCAGAGTCAAGTGATTGGCAACCTTCATCATATCTACAAAATCTCTTTGCTTTTGTCATATACTGTAACCCGATTACAGGAGGGCTATCCCATTATGTTCACAGTCCCACCCTCACTCCAGGGGAGGGGATTGTACAAATCCATAGAACAGGAAGCAGGAAAAGTAGAGTCTCTTAGAAGTCTGCCCTGCATAAAGAGTTTGAACATTCGTTAAGATTATGGTTCAAATTACCAAATCTTTTGAAGAACATTTATTCCCCTACTAACTAAATGCTGGTTTCCCTAGCACTGGATATTATCATCACTTTTGATCTTTGCCAAAGACAGACAAGTAACGATGGTCTCGGGCCACTGGACAGAGCTTTGGCAAAAAGAGAATAAGTCTTGCCTTTTTTCATTAATATTAAGATTATTACGGTCTTTGGCGATTTTTACTTTTCTTTTGTAAAACATTATCCGTTTATTTGTTTTCTTCTAGGGGCAACTTTCTTATTCTTTTCTGTTCCAAGTTTTTATTTGAATTCCAGTTTGTTAACATAACAGTGTAATATTGGTTTCAGGTGTAGGATTTAGTGATTCAGCACTTATATATAAGACTCAGTGCTCATCACAACAAGTGCCCTCCTTAATACCCATCACCCATTTAACCCACCCTCCCCCCCCTCCCCCCCAGCAACCCTTAGTGTGTCCTGTATAGTTAAGAGTCTGCTTAATGGTTTGCCTCTCTCTCTCTCTTTGTTTTTATCCCTAGGTTCATCTGTTTTGCTTCTTAAATCCCCCATATTAATGAAATCATATGGTATTTGTCTTTCTCTGACTGACTTATCTCACTTACTATGCATACTCTCTAGCTCCATCCACATCTTTGCAAATGGCAAGATTTCATTATTTTTTATGGCTGCATAATATTCCATATGGTATGTGGGGGAGGGGTTACTTTCTGATACTTGCTGCTCTGAAAACTCATTTTGAATATTAAGGATATTAATTATTAGTGGTCCATGTAGCAAGTATTTTCTCTTGATATATTTTCTTTTCAACTGGATTATAGTGCCTTGCACCACTGGAAAAAAAAATAACCCCCATAATCAGACCTAACCTTTATAGTTTATTTTCTTTGTTTTTTTATGCTATGACGTGTTTTCCTGAGTGTTTGATTTCTAAAAAGAAAGGAGTCAGATGGGATTTTCAGTTTCCATCTCAGATGACAGCTAGGGACTGTGGACAAGGGAAGTATATACAAAGAGAAATTTCTAGTAATGCAGCACCCATCGGTCCTCTAATTGTTATGAAAACCAATTCTTAGCCAGACTGATGAATGCATCATTCCCTCCATAGGCTTGGCCTGGGAAATCTACATATTGGTCTGTTGTCACTTTAGGACACCAGGGGTTGGCTCCATTGGGTTTTTTTTTTTTCCATTTCTTGTCTTTGGGCTATCAAATTATAGCCTCGAGTATTTGAAAACAAACAGGGATGAGTTCAGCTTTTTTTTTTTTTTAATTTTTTTTTTCAACGTTTATTTATTTTTGGGACAGAGAGAGACAGAGCATGAACGGGGGAGGGGCAGAGAGAGAGGGAGACACAGAGTCGGAAACAGGCTCCAGGCTCTGAGCCGTCAGCCCAGAGCCTGACGCGGGGCTCGAACTCCTGGACCGCGAGATCGTGACCTGGCTGAAGTCAGACGCTTAACCGACTGCGCCACCCAGGTGCCCCTAGTTCAGCTTTTTTAAAAAGCATTTAACTTGGGTCTTGAGTTTTATCTCTATCCCTAAGCATTCATTCTGTATTATATTTAATATCTCCATTTTAATCTGGGATCTAAAACTAATCTCATTTTTTAAAAACATGAAACATTTTGGATAACTAAGAGAGCATGCCTTTCAGGCAAGATCATTTCTCCCTATTGAATTAAAAGAATAATGATGAAATGTTTGCTTGGCAGAAACACAGTCACTTTATGATTTTCCTGTTAAAAACTAGCCTCAAATCCCTCCTTCATTTATAGATGAGTAAATCATAATGGAAGGATATAAGTAAGTTCCTTAAGCCTTCTTTGAAGTCTCAGGCATTAAATTTCCTCCTCTACTAAATAAGAAAGTTAAACTAGCTGATCTCTGAGGTCCTGCTCAAATCGAACATTCGGATTTTACGTGACATTTGACTCAAGGTTTTCTGCTTACATTCTTTCTTTGGCCCTTTCAAACTCCCAGCCCTAAGTCCTGCCTTCAGGTTATTCCACTTTTAATTTTTCAGATTCCTATTAAACATTCTTGTAAAATACCCCATTATCATCTCTAAGTCAATATTACCTAAAACCAAACTCTTGCCATCCCTCTCAAACTTCTTGGCTTCCCTCTTCCTGGGATTTGTTCCCCTCTCCTTGCAGACATGAAATAAGGGGTCACGTTTCATTTTCTTTCTCTCTCTCTCTGCATTTAATCCGTACCCAAGGCCAGAATATTTGTCCACTGCAATGTTTGTCTTCTTAACTTTCCAATTTTTACCAACATATTAGTTCAGGCTCCTAGAATGTCATTCTATAACTCAAGGTTGAAAATCCTTTATCTTCTTTATCTCTTTGGATGTCATTAATCCAAAACACTGGAGCCATATTGACATTCCCATTGCTCCTTTTTTTTTAAGAACAAACTATAGAGCCTAATACCAAAACCCCTCTGCGATACATGCAGCCTTGCTTTCCAAACACTTTGTCTTCCCACCGCCATATGCCCAGTGCCCTAGCCACTCAGAGGACTTGCTATTTCCTAAATACACCCTATATTTTGCCATTTTCTTGCCTTTTTTTTTTTTTTTGGAGAGAGAGAAAGGGAGAGGGCACGAGTGAGCAAGGGGCAGAGAGAGAGAAAGAGAGAATCCCAGAAAGGGCAGAGAGAGAGAAAGAGAGAAACAGGACTCATCTGAAACAGGGCTTCAGTTTACCCCAAGCTGGGCTTGTGCTCACCCAAAGCAAGGCTCGAGCTCACCCGATGTGGGACTCCAACTCACGAACCGTGAGATCATGACCTGAGCCGAAGTCAGATGCTTGAAGGCTGAGCCACCCAGGCACCCTTCCTTGCCTTTTTAGTTTGATTTTGAATTCTACTTTTGGTGTTTAAAGTTTCAGCCACTGTTTGGGGTATCTACTTTAGGATATCTACTTTAGAAAAAATAATAAGTAGCAACTTCAAATCTTTATTTCCATTCAAACCCTCAACATTTTTTTTTTTCCCTTGGGGCCAAAAAATATGTTACATGTCAGTAAAATACAACAGAACCAAATAGGGGTAGGGGGCCTGAGCTGTTTGGTTGATGAAGCATCCCGCTCTTGATTTCAGCTCAGGTCATGATCTCATGGTGGTGAGAAACAGCCCCACAGAGTGGGCCTGCTTGGAATTTTCTCTCTCTCTCTCTCTCTCTCTCTCTGCCCCTCCCCTACTTGTTCTAAATAAATAAATAAATAAATAAATAACTTCAAAAAATAAATAAAAGCAGACACTGAGGGTTGAATGTGTCAGAGTTATATGAACCCTCAAGAAACTCTACTCTCCAGCCCCTCCACTGGGAAAGATCAGAGGAAAGGGGCAGATTACCGAGGCCACATAACAACTACTTGGGAATCAATCGTGTACCAAAACTTAAATGGTTTTCTATAGCTATAGCTCAAGGAACCATCAAAAACTCACTTTTCCATAGGACCTGGCCCATGATTCTCTCAACAAGTTGGTCTGTAGTGCCTGCAGTGTGTGATGTATGGTCCTGGGAACACATAAGCGAAAAATGGTCCTGCTTTCCAGGAACACAGTCTAGGAGGAGCAGATCCATGTGGACAGATAAATGTAATAAAAGATGATAGGTGCTGTGATAGAAATTGTGTATTGTCCCAACAGAAAAGGACGAGGTAGTCAGCCCTACTTGCTATGACAGAGGAAAGCAGAAAGATTTCATAGGTAAGGTGTCCGCTTGGGCTCAAAATAAAAAGATGTGTTTACCAGGGCAGGCCAGCAAGGAACCAATACAACTGAAGACACAAAAAAACATGAGTTAGGTGAGACTATTTGGGGAAAACACAAACAATTCAGGGAGTCTAGAAGTTAAGGCCCAAGACACGGTATATCAAAATTGAAATGGGAAAGCAAGGGGCAAGCTCCAAATTGTAAAGGGAATTGTGTGCCTTACAACAGAGTTTGGAATGATAATTACTATTGTTACTACATTATTATTCATGGCTATCAGTTTCTTATTAAAATTAATGGGTTCTAGTCACTGATCACGTGCTATGATTAATATAATGTGTTATTACATTAACAGACAAAGACACTGAGAATCAAAGATGAACTCACTTGCCCAAAGCAATATAGCTATGAAGTATTGGGGCCAATATTTGAACAAGTCCACCTGATTTCAAAATTGAAAAGGAATTACATTATAATGCATCTTTAGTCTATGGCCCATATAGAGCCATTAGAATATTTTAAATGAAGAAGAAATATGAATAGATTCTTGTCTTGGAACAGAGTTGCACCATTCAATACAGTAGACACTCGCCACATTGAAAATTAAATAATAACTTAATAATTAAAACCTCAGTTCCTCAGTTGTAGTAGCTGCATTTCAGATGTTCAGTAGCCTCATGTGACTGAAGGTGACTGTGCTGGACAGCACATCACAGAAAGTTCTCTCGGAGTCTTGTGAGATGGGGAAAGGAGGGATTACCTAAGGTAAGTGAGAAAGTGTTAGAGAAAAACATAAGTCTAAATGCCCCTTCCTACCCCCTCAACCAGCAGCATCAGATTACCCACAATCACTGAAGCGTGAAGACCATTGATTTGGAGGAAGGGATAGATTTGTAAAATGTGCTACAGAAATACAAGCAACTTCAGCCAAATGTGGAGTAGATAGGGGTAAAATAAATCTAGGAAAACTCCAGATGGGCTGGTGAGTCTAGAAGGAGAAACGTGTCCAAGGGAAAGATAACAAGGTTGAGTTTGAGTTCGGGAGAAAGACTCAAGTATCGTGACCTTGTTAGAAGCATCAGTCTAGAAATCAAGAGAAAATTCTGGAATAGAGATCCAGATTTAGGGGTCATAGGAATTCAGAGGGTGGATTAGCTGGGAATGGATTGAATGGGTAGCTCTCAATTCTCTTCTCTACACAAATGATATTTCTACAGGTGTCTATAAATGTTGAGAGGTGTGCCTAGATCTAGAAGCAATCCTCCACACGTAGGCTCCTTTTTTCCCCTATTCAGGGAGGCATCTCCAATGCAAATTTGGTCAGATAGATGTGGCCATATTCTATCCTTAGAAATAGCGAATTAACCTACCTTGTTGTTCTGTTTTGACAACAGTTGTTATTATACAACTCGTCAGACAGGCTACCTGTGGTCCTGAAGTGTGTATCGTGAAAATAAGACAGTTGGAGGGGCTGACTTCCAACCCTCCAATCCTAGAGAGTGAGCTGCAGCAGAGGAAGCGGTCGGAGGGGAGGAGCAGTGGTCAGAGAGGTAACAGGATTGTGTCCCACTGTCCAGACAAGAGCATCGCCAAGAGAAAGTGATGGACTCTGTCATAGTCCGGAGAGACCGGTAAGATGAGACCTTGGACTTAGCTCCTAGGCAATCATCGTTGAACGTTTTCGTGGTCATTTCAGTAGAGCAGCTGGTGACTATTGGGCCAATCAACTAAGAAGATCAAAGTGACTCACGACAAAATAGCAAGTGAGGAAGTGGAGGTTACAAGGGTAGATTTCTGCTTTGCACTGATCCTTCCTTCCAAAAGAGTCACTTTACTTTCCTGGCAGAGATTTTAGTGGAACAACGCTTCTAATTTTTATCCTTTCTCTCCCAGGGCCCTGGCATAAATATGGCATGAAGGGGCGAGCATACTATAAATGAAAGCATTCCACCTGTTGACATCGAGCCGCTCATCCTAGACAATGATTGAGTTCATCTTAATCCTCCCTTCCCCTAGGATGCGTTCTAGGATTCGTCTTATCCTTCCCAGTCTTGCTTGGTCTGCCCCACATATTCTAAAAACACCGAATCCTGAGTCCTTAAAGTAAATATAGCTTAAACTTCAAAGCTGGGGCCTTCTGTACAAAAATCCCGTTTGTCTCTTCCTTACAACGGACCTGGCCTAAATGAATCCTCACGGCCATCTTGTGAAGGAGGTGGGAGAGTATTACTATGTTCGTTTTTGCAGATGAACACTGAGGTTCTGTTACTTACCTAACAAATCTCATAAATCCCCCCCTAATAACTCACAAAGCAACAATCCTGTTTCATTTTATGAATGTGCTCATTCCACGTTTTTCCATGAAGGATTCCAGGTGGGGGTGCCTGAAATATAATAAAAGGAGAACGCCAAGGCAAGATGATAAAAGAACATAGATACTCAGTTGTTAAGTCTCTGCAAAACTGGCAGAGCTGAGCTTTAAATTTAGCTCTGAGATTTTTGGCAACCGCACAAACGCCAGACACTGTCAGTTATGCAGCTCCTATTTTCATAAAGGAGGAAGTGTGCCAGTTTCCCGGAGGAACCAAAATGCCTCCCTGCCTAAGTTCTAGAAGAAACCTCAGGTCCACATCCTCACAGAGAGGGCATTTCTGTAAACACAGGTAGTGAAATATTCATATGGAGACTTCTAATGATTTCCTTCAGTACAACTTCATTTAAACCATTGAGTTAAAAACGGGCTTTTCAACACAAGCACACGTACGAATTTCCTGACCGCCGAGGGAGAGTTACCACAAGGATACAAAACCTTACATCGTGGGCTGGATTTCAATTTTCATAGTTGTGGCTAAATGCTGTGTACTAACTAGCATGTATTCGTGGAGCGTGTTCTCTCCTCATTAGAGCTAAAACTCAGGTAGCCTCCCTCAGTGTCCACACGCTTATATACACACTGCACGCATACTCACGCGCTCTGCCATTTAATAAGAAAAGTGCTTTTTAGAAGAAGAAATGGAAGCATGCTCAGGTTTTTAGGAAATGCTAATTGGCTTCAGTGACATGTCATCTATTATTCTAAGATGTTCCTGGAATGACTATACATTGAAGGGACTAGAATACAGGCAAAATTTTTTTTTTTTGGCATTTAAGTTCTAATTAGAGCGGATGCTGAGTAACCGTGTCCCCTGACTCTCAGGCACTAATGATCACTAACATTTTTAATTAATCACAAATCCCTCCCGGATGCTAATAAGGCTACCCCAAAATGGCCCCTTCCCTCTCATGAGGTGCCAGATGAGGCGGGTATCTAATGCTGTATTCGTATATCTCATTAGGTAATCTATGCATGGATATCCTGTCACTGCATTACCATGGAGCTCCCAGGCCAGACTTGTTCTTCTCAAGCTGAAGACGTGTATGCAAAACACCAGTCTGTTAAAATGCATTTCATGAACACCTGCTGGCCTCAGAGTTCTGAGCAGGGCACTGGTCCAGAATACGAAAGAAAGGAGCCTTTCTCTCTGTCTTCAAGCAGTTTAAAACCTGGTTGGGGAAGCTAAACATACACCCCAGTGTGGAGAGACTAGACATAACACAAGTTATGCAACTAAAAATAATAACCTGAGAACCTAGAAACACATATGTAAAATAATATAGTACCTAATCAATGATACTAAGCAGCACACAGAGAATCAAAACAGCAGGAAAGGAAGGCAAACACTGATAGATGAAGGCTACACTAGTGACCTTCATCCCCACGGGTTGGTACAAAAGTAAGGTAAAATGGCACCCAGAAGCGGAGAGCAATTTTAAATTGGATACTAGCCGTGCCTTAGGGATGTGGGCAGGTGAGCCCAATTATGGTATGTGCAGAGAAATTCCAAGCCTGAAAATACGGATTGTCTTGTATCACATCAGTGATGCATACATTTTAATGAGCTCTGACTTGAATTAGAGTGATTTTTTTTTTTGAAAAGAAAAAAAAAAAAAAAGGCAGAGTCCAGGATCAGTTTTGGATATTCTGTGGTTGTGGGGCCTGGGAAACTGTATTTTCACAAGTCGCTCCAGGACAGAGTGAATTCAGACTGCAGTGGAAGGCCCACTGCCAAAGATGTTTACCCAAAACCAGCCCATGTGTAGACATAGGGGGTGTCAGTAACAGGGCTCCCAGTGTTCCTGACCACCACTAATGAGCCTTACAAAGGAAGGGGTAGGAATGCTAGAATGATCCCGCCAAATGTCAAAGTGCCACTCAGAGCAGGAAACTGATAGCATTTTAACTGATGAAATTTCACGCTAGAAATTGTAAACACATGGGCAAACAGACATAGCAAAGTATTGTTCTATGATTCATTTACTAACCAATAGACTTGGTTGGATGATTATATGTTGGGTTTTGTAAAAAATCATTTAATTAAATTCTTTGAACTTAGAAAGGAGTATAATATAAATTCAAAGGGTTACAATGAAGTGGAATTGTTTGAGTTACGTTTGCTACCTGGCAATTTTCATTGAATACATTTTGGGTTTCCAAAAAAATAATTTTGTGTTCTCCGTTATTTAACAAACCTCAATTAGATGTATTTGTTCTCTCAAATTAAATACTGTAATAATATTCTGTGAAACCTCACAGATGTTATTAGTTATATATTTAAAAAAAAAAAACTTTGCACATATGAGATCTTCTTACCCAAGGCATTTTGCAAATGAATCATTATTAGCCCCGTTCAAAAGAAACTTAAAAAACATGAGGAATTTACTCAAATTCTCAGAGCAAATGAATAAGAGTGGGAATTGACTACGGAGCCATCCATTTAGATGGCGGTAGACATTCACCACACATTTTCAAGGCATGGCATTCTGTATTGTTTGGGAACAAATCAGGTATACGGTCAGAAACCCAAACTCTGGACAGTAATCTGATGACTCTTTAATCTGATTTCCCCCAGAATGATTACTGTTTATTATATTTCCATAATTTCAACCTACAATTGTTTCCTAAGCTAAGAAATAGAATGACCTTTGGGCGCCTGGGTGGCTCAGGCGGTTAAGTGGCCGACTCTTGGTTTTGGCTCAGGTCATGATCTCACAGTTAGGGTGGGTTCAAGCCCCACATCAGGCTCTGAGCTAATGACGCAGAGCCTACTTGGGATTCTCTGTCCCCCTCTCACTCTCTGCCCCTCCCCCACTCGCATTGTCTCTGTCTCTCAAAATAAATCAATAAACTTAAAAAAAAAAAAGTAGGAGCACCTTGGTGGCTCAGTCGGTTAAGCGTCAGACTTTGGCTCAGGTCATGATCTCACGGTTCGTGGGTTCGAGCCCTGCTTCGGGCTCTGTACTGATGGCTCGGAGCCTGGAGCCTGCTTTGGATTCTGTGTCTCCCTCTCTCGCTACCCCTCCCCTGCTTGTGCTCTGTCTCTTTCTCTCTCCCTCAAAAGTAAATAAACATTAAACAAAAATTTTTTAAGATAGAATAGCCTTCAAATGACTTTGCAACCAGTGCCTGGGAAGCTAAAAAAACAAAACAAAAACAAAACACAACAAAACAAAATGAAGCAAAACACCTGAGAATTCTAAATATAAACAGAAGTACAAATCCAGGAAGATCCAAGGTAATGTTGAGAGAGTGGATGGTATGGTACATTGAGTTGGGCTGGAGGTAGGATTTCTGCTACAAGCAGCAAGGGGAAGTGCGACTGAAACATTGATTGAGAGCACAGAGGAGGATTTAAAATCTAAGCTGACCCCCTCACTCTGGCATGGTCAGTGGAGGCCAAATGGAAACACCTGGAAGCAAAACAGCACACTTCAAAATGGGTCAAAGACGAAGTCTCATGGGAGATTTTAAAGAATGCATTAACTGAATTTCTGAGCAAGGGCCAGCCTTTCAGAGCACGTTAGAAATCCCTAAGAAGAGGAGAGCCCCAGCATGAAGCAGGGGTGTGGCGAGGCTCTCAGACGGAGAAGCAGCCTGGGTGCATTTGGAGTGCATCACCTGAGCAACGGGGAAATGAAACAACCAGTTGGCGTCCAAGAAGTGGAAAATCTAGAAAATATAAAAAAGTGTGATGGGGCTTCTGAGTGATTGTGGGGCCTGGAGCTGATGGCCAAGAAAGAATTCTTGAAGACTTGAAGATGTCTTTGGTGCAAAAAGGTGATTTTATTAAAACCTGGGGATAGGACTCCCGGGCAGGAAGAGCTGCTCCAAAAGAGTGACTGCTTATATACTATGGAGTTGGGGGAGTAAAGCAAAAGGGAGGCCTCTGGAAGGACTTTGATATGCTAAAGAGGACTCAGAAGATACCTGAGGCCTTGCTATTGTGGAGTTAAGGTTGTTTTCCCTCTAGTAAGGCATTAACATTAAG
The DNA here is from genome assembly GCF_016509475.1 of Prionailurus bengalensis. Lineage (NCBI taxonomy): Eukaryota > Metazoa > Chordata > Mammalia > Carnivora > Felidae > Prionailurus > Prionailurus bengalensis. The sequence goes on from NC_057353.1 coordinate 7,826,699, forward strand.
ACAGTAGGGTTCCTGGAGGAATGTTCTACTCTGTATGTGCCTCACAGATTTGTCAATGGGCTGCAGGTTATAAAGGAACTTAATTTTACTTGCCATTTCCTTCCTGCCTTTGTTCCCCACATCACGATGGAGGACAAGGTGATGTTGGGTCTCCAGGAAACTGAGTCTGTAGGTTGCTGAAGATCAGGCTATCAATAAGATTGCTTTTTCTTGTAATTTACCAAGACGTATGTAAACTGATGGAGACTCAGGTCCTCCAGGGCCGTGGTCTCTATCATTTAACCATTGTTTTTACCTTTCCTTTGTCCTTGGGCAGCTGGGAGTGCCTGAGGAATGTCACACACATCCCAACTGGGGGTTGGGAGGGTATCATTAGCTTTTGCCCTCAGCTTGTCTTATGCTCCCTCATCGAATGTACTTAGGGGAACGCACAAGGTGGAAAACACTCTAGGAAGGAGTGTGAGTGTTGATCACTGCAGGGTGGGGTGGGAGGTAAAATATTGAGAGCAATTAGACATCGTGGAATTGAATATGCAATTCTAGAAATGTGGCCGCAGAGAGAATGGAAGCACATTGATTGACAAGGCAGAAAAGTCCAGTGAAGAGGGCCTTTTTTGTTGCTTTTTTGTTTTTTGTTTTTAAATTAAAAGTGTTTTTAAAAGCACACACACCGGAGAGACTGGGCCAGTTTGTTGGCAGAAGGAAAAACATCTGGAAAGAAAGAAATCGTGAGAGACGGGATGCAATTAAAACCATGAGAAAAAAAAAAAAAAACCAGCATCTGTGGGAAGGAATCCATGAACCTTAAAAGCAAGGATACATCTTCCAAGGGGGTGGAAGGAAGAGGACATGGGGGCAGGGGGGTGAGATCACTTCCAGGAGCAAGGATGGAAAACGAAGGAAGGTCTCGAAGGAAGGTCTCGAAAGTCTCCGTGGACCTGTGTCCTCACTGCCTGGGGACTGGGGGCTCAAGGAGAGGAAAGTTCAGAACAACTGGTCTTCAAAGTGGGATCCCAGGAGCCCCAGGGGAGCACGGGGCACCGAGTGGGTACATCTTGCTGTTTCCCCTTCATCCACCACCACCACCCCCCCCCCCACCAAGCCCTTCCTTCCTCCACTTTCTCAAGAACAAGCGAATTTCTCATCCATCCCATGCACTGCCTGGGTGTAAAACTCTCAGGTGCACAACACAAAGAAAAAACTCAATAGCTCCTTTCATTAAGTAACCAGATACTCGTTCCTATCTGCCTAATTAGCGTGCCTTTCCAATAAAACGTGTGCTCTAATACCTGTTTTTCAAACTGCCATATACGTGTGATGTTTGGAGCAGCTCTGTACTTGTAATGGTTTTCATGATAGCCCAATCAAAAAGAAATGTTTTAACACATAAATCTTGTAGTCACAGTAAATAAAAATAAATTAAATACTGCCTGCGTTTCATTGTAGAGAAATCTGACAGAGTGATGACATTAAGCATAAAAGTACACTGAGATAAAATGTGGGGGAAGCAGAACAGAATATGAGCTCAAGAAATAAAAGGAATAATGAAAAATGTGTTTAAAAAAAAAAAAAACCTTCGTGTATTTTTTAAATGGATAAAGCCAGGTGTCAAATTACCACGGTATTTCTATTACACTGGATTCATTTAAAGGGACAATGCAACACTTTTATTTTAAAGTGTCAATCTGAAAATAAACCAGGAAGTACGTACTTGTGAACTAATTAAATCTTTGCTGAAAACGTTGGTGTGTCCATTTTTAAATGTCTGAGGAGATAGGTAGATTTTCAAAATCCCTTTAGGATGTACTCCAGTTTAGAAGATCATCGCGGTTTTCTGGGGGAAATGAAAAGACATGAAATGATGAGCCTGATAAGCAGAAATGTATCCCAGCTGAAGTTAACACGAATACATTGTCGATCGGGTTGGCAGAGTTCCAGCATATTCTTTGGCAGTGATCCGCGGCCCAGAAGCAGAAATGAGAAATGAAAACAGCAATGACAGAAAATTGGATATGGCAGGATGCTTAATAAGGCCTCGAGGATTAACAAAGAGAGTTAAAATAGCTGACCACAGTATCGAAATCGGACACAGAAGTAAATGAGACCGGAAGCAGGTTACTGAATAGTGTAGGTGATTGTGTGCCATTAGCTAAAGGCTGCATCGGGGTGGTAGAAAGGGAACGAGTGAGGGATACATCAATTCCAAGCTTTTGCAAGCAGAGGAGTAGAGTGTAACAATCAGCCATTGCTTAGTGGTTGCAAGACAAGGAGGTGAAGGAACCATAAGGCCAAAGGCAGTAACAGAAGGTCACCTGGGATGACCTTTACTGGGGTATGTTGAAATATATTAAAATAACTCGGATACTGAAACGTGCTAAAATAGCTAGAGATGCTGTCAGGATACAAGGTAAAGAGAAGGGACATAAACAGATGTTAACAGGTGGGCTGGTATGGAACGGGATGTCATAGCAGCAGAGTCAGGGAAAGGATGCTGTAATTGGACGGCACGGACTCTCAGATCCAAAGAAAGAGTTTCATGTTCCAGAAGTGACACGGGGGCTTGCTTAGAAGATGCAAAATCTCACACTCTACGTCAGTTGTGCAGAAATGGAACTTTATTTCCTACATCTTAACTTGCTCAAGAGCATGGATGTCCATTGAGGGAACCAGAAAAAAAGAAACATCAAATCTTCACCCCACTCCCGCATGGCAACTCAGGTCCTCCTGTTTTACCACTTGGCCTACTTGGGATAAATATTAGGTCAAATTCAGGATTCTTCCAGGAGGTGATGGAAGTTTCAAAGGTTAATGCCTAGTACCGTCCAGGTGTCCAAAAAGAGGCATCCATTTGGGTGGTTCATTACAGCATCTCCTTCTGTTTCGTCGTGATGAATTTGCTGTTAATTGATCCACAACAGAAGCCTGAGTGATTCTCCCTGCCTGCAGCTTTGGAGGCTCAGGTACACCCCCATCCGGAGGCCAAAGAACTGATGACACAAATAGGTCTAGCCACCACACGTGTGGTCCACTGTGGCTGACTTGGGACATGACCCTTCCCTTAGTTTTAGGCAGAAGGCAAAACACTAAACCCCTTTGGATGTCCTGGGGTCTTTCTTCATATATGCTGCCTTATCACATGCTGTATTTCCCTCCTTGTGGTCTAAAATCTATGATCAGTCCAACAGGTTTTGGCTTAGGATCGTCTGAGGCACGGCTCCTTCAGAATCCAAATTAAACCACTTCTCTCTCACATACCATCTCGCAACTGAAAATCAGATTTCCCGAGCCCTGTCTGGGAATCCCAAGCCAAGAATCTCTTAGTGTAAAGCCCAACTTTTCCCCTGAGAACAGTGCATACACATAGAAAGCTTTTGCTTCCCCAATGGCAGAGAGCAGAAAAATTGTCCCAGAATGCCGAAGAAACAGGAGCTGTTTCCTGTCTCTCAATGCTGTCTTGCTACTTTTGAGGAGGGGGCCTCCAAGGGAGACGGTGACAGGGACCCCAGTGTCTTGAGTGCGGACTAAGCTGCCATCCAGGCAACGAGTGCTGGGGAAGGAGACAAGGAGACAAGGGGATCCCAATGAACAGACCGAATCTGTTCTTCTAGGCTGAGGGTCCTGTAACCAAATGGACGTCCAAAGGGGACTCAAATCCAACAGGTACAGAATGGAACTCAATTCACTTTCAAAACTGTGTCTTCAACACCAAAGGCATGACCTGCGAAAGAAAGAATTGATGAGGTGAACCTCATTAAAATTAAAAACTTCTGTTCTGTGAAAGGCAGTGTCAAAAAATGAGGAAACAAGCCACAGACTGGGAGAAAATGTTTCCAGAAGACGCACCTAATCGTGGACTGTTACCTAAAATGTACAACGAACTCTCAAAACTCAATAATAAGAAAACAAACAGCCTGATTTAAAAATGGGCAAAAGACGTTAACAGACACCTCGCCAAGGAAGAGGGCCCGGATCTAGATTCCTGATAGCACCAAATGCTGGCGCGATAGGAATTGTCATTCGTGGCTGATGGGAGTGCAAAACGGGGCAGCCGTTTCTAAAGACGCTTTGGCAATTTCCTACGCGGCTAAGCCCCTTGCCATACCAGCCAAGCAATCACACTCCTTGATATTTACCCAAATGAGTTGAAACCTTATGTTCGCACAGAAACCTGTACGCGAATGTTTACAGCAGCTTTATTCAAAATCGTCAAGGAATTGGGAGCAACCGAGATGTCTTTTAGTAGGTGAAGTGGTGGAATATTATTCAGTTCTAAAGAGAAATTAGCTATCGAGCCACGAGAAGATATGGAAGAACTTTAAATGTGTATGACTAAGTGGAAAAAGCCAAAAAGCCAGGCTGAGAAGGCTGCAGACTGTATGATTCCAACTGTATGACCTTCCGGAAAAGGCAAAACTATGGAGACAGTGAAAAGATCAGTGGTTGGGGGCGAGGGGGGTGTAGAGAAGTGAATGGGAAGGGCACAGAGGAGTTTCAAAGACGCAATGAAACTGCTGTGTCTGATACTACAATGAGAGCTACAAGTCTTCATACATTTGTCCAAACTCAGAATATGCAACACCAAGAGTGAACCCTAATGTAACCTACAGGCTTCCGGTGACGAATGGTCAGTGCGGGCTCACTGATCGTCACAAGTGTACCACTGTGGTGTAGGCCATCGATGGGGGCGGGGGGGGGGGGAGGTCGTGCATTGGTGGGGACAGGGGGTGTAATGGGAAATCTCTGAAACTTTCCATTTTCCTGTGACACTAAAACCGCTCTGAAAAGATACAGTGTTAATTAAAAAAAAAAAAAAAAAAAAAGATCTGCCTACTTCCGTTATTACCTACCTGGGTGAATGCACCATTTGTCTAATCAGTTTCCCAAGCCGAACATATAGGCAATATACTCGATTCCTCTCTCCTGACAGCAAATTAATCACCAAAGGCACCGGCTCATTCTCAGTCCCTGGTATCTTTACCTTCTCTCCATCCTTCCGCCTTTATTCTCGTTGGTACTTGTTCACTTCCGTGAATTACTGAACCAGTTTCTTGAGTGTTGTGGTTCCATGTTCACCCACTCTCCATAGTCTTTCCAGAACACGAACCCAGTCATGTCACAGCCCTTTAATGCTTCCCTGTTATTCTCTAGGTAGAGCCCAAGCAGCGTGCTTTACACCCTCCATCGTCGTCCCCACACGCTGGGGCCTCAGGACCGTCTCCTGCAATCTCTGCTCTGGCCACACTGAATGAATCTCTTTCGGGTCCTTAACACCCTCTTTTCCAGGTTTTCCCACAAGCATTCCCTATGTCCGGTACATTCTCCCAGGACTCCCCTTATCACCTGTCTACCCTTTTTAATCTTCGGGGTATCAGTCCATCACGTTTCTCTCCAAGAAGCCTTCCCTGGATCGTCCAGTTCCTGTTAGGAAATGGAGACACTACTCTTCGTGCAGGTTAAAGTAATGTTGTAGGCATTACTTCTGCCTGCAGGGGTAATGAACGCTTGCCCTTATCATCACCTGCCCCCTATGTCTTCCCCACAAGCTCTCAAGCCCTGGGGGGGGAGGGGTAAGAATTGACATCAAGACTTAACACATTGCCTTGCAGCTGTCGGCACAGAGCCTGACGCGGGTCTCGAACTCACAAGCCGCAAGATGATGACCTGAGCCAAAGTCGGACGCTCAACCAACTGAGCCACCCAGGCGCCCTTCTCCTGGTTTAATTTTTAAACATAACACTCCATGGTTTTTTACTTTGCAAAAATATCTCCATGTCTCTTCTATAAACGTAATAAGTTTACATTAACGTTACATTAATCAAGTTACATTAAAACAGATAATAAGTACTTAACACCTTCTTTGTGGGAAAGCCAATCAATACTTTTTTAGAGGGTGGCACTGTTACTGTTAACGTATATCTTTTAAAAAATGAATAGATTTGATGGTTTTTTTGTGCAGTTTTAAGTTGATAGAAAAATGAAGCGGAAAATACAGGGAGTTTCCACAAACACCCCCCACCCCAAGTTTCCCTTGCTGTTAACATCTTGTCCTGCTATGGACATTTGTTACAACTCCCATTGCTCCAAAAATCCTGTGCCCCACCTATTCACCCCTGCGCCCTGCCCCTGGGCAACCACTGATCTTTTCACTGTGGCCACAGTCTTGCCTTTTCCATACGTCAGATGGTTGGAATGATATGGCATGCAGCATTTTCAGATTGGCTTCTTTCACTTAAGAGCGTATTTAAGGTTCCTCCGCATTTTGTTTTCAATGCTTCCTGGCTCATTTCTTTTTAGCCCTAAATAATAGTCCATAGTCTAGACGCACCACAGTCTACCCATTCACCTACTGAAGGACATCTTGATTGCTTCTGAGTTTGGGCAATTATGAACAAACCTCCGATAAACACTGGTGTGCAGGCTTTCGTGTGGACATAGGTTTTCAGTCTATTTGGGTAAACACCTAGGAGCGTGATCGCTGGATCATTTGGTAAGACTACGTTTCGCTTTGCAGTAAGCTGCCAAACCGCGGTCCACACCAGCCGCACTATTTTGCATTCCCTCGGCAACGAACGAGAGTTCCCGCTGTTCCACATCTTTGCCAGCCTTGGGTGTTGTCAGCCTTCTGGATTTTGGCCACTCTCAGAGGTGTGTCACAGCAGCTCGTGGTTTCACATGACCTTTTAAATGTTATTTATGTACGTGTCACGAACCATGGGATGGGATCCTATTTCTGAGCCGTGAACTCAGGTTTGTCACTTCGGCTCTAGCTCCCAGAGGCGGGACTGTTGTAGAAGAACGGAAGACGAAAGGAAAGGGCCAAGGATTCTGAGCTGGCAGGGCTGGGATTAGGCAGAGCTGCGGGGTCACTTGTCTTGGAGAAGGTGGGACGGGGCAGTCTGATGGTCACCTGAAATGCCTCTTCTCTGCGTTCAAGCCAGCTTGGCACAGATCTGCCCAGCCAGCTGGGTTTGCGTGCAGTTGCCTAACAGGCCGTTTCCCTCTCTCCTCTGTGCAGCTTCTCACAAGCTCTGACCTGTTTTCTCAGCTTGACTGCTCTAAGGTGAGATGGCATCCAACCCAGCCCAGGACAGCGGTTTGTTTTTCGTCCCCGGGTGCCTCCTTCCGCCCGGCGTCTGGGGCCACAGCAGCCTCCCCCCGACCCCCGCCCTGTGCCATCGGACCGGAGAGAAAGCACAGGGAACACAGCAGTCAGTTCTGTAACCAACGAGAGAAGAAATATGTTTCGCAGCTTTAACGAATAAATGATAAACATCCTGGCTGTCGGTTTCACCACATAGAGAGGCAATCGTCCATAGGTTCTATGGGTGCAGATATACTCTTGAGTTCTCTTATTCTGTGAAAATGTCTCCGCTTGGCCCAGATCGTCTCGTTGGCAATGAGTGTCCTTGTGCCCGCACACCTGGAAAGATGCGACAAGGGCTTCACAGAGTGGAGAAGAGCCTTCAGGCTGATGGGGGGGGGGGGGGGAGGGTGTCAAGTCCTCCCCTTGGCTCAAAGGACTCCAAAGACTTTCCTCTCCTCTCCTCCTGACCACCCTTTCAGCTCCGTCTGGCGATCCCTCTGAACCCATTTTCTTAATGCTAAGTAAACCACTTATTTGCTTATGCCAATCCTTGTGTGGGCATGCCAAGACTTCTTTCCTCAGTATCCAGTTCTGTAGCAAATCTTCTCTTCGCCTCCCATCCTCTCTCCCCTGGGGGTGGGGGCCAGGGGGTCTCTTTGTTCATCACCTTCTTTCCACACGTCCCTCCATTGGTTGATTGATTCTCTTATTTAATAAGTTACCTGAAATGCATAGTACATTTCTCAGCATCCCTTGACGATCATAGATGTGGTTATCTTTTCTTTTTTAATGTTTATTTATTTTGGGGAGACAGAGAGACAGAGTGCAAGCAGGGGAGGGGCAGAGACAGAGGGGGAGACACAGAATCCAAAGCAGGCCGCGGGCTCCGAGCCATCAGTACAGAGCCGGACACGGGGCTCGAACCCACGAAGCTCTGGATCCCGACCTGGGGATGAGCCACCCAGGCTTTGGCCCATAAGATATATTTAGAGGTGGTGCATGTCCTTAACGGGAAAGGGAATGCTCTTCCTTTCCTCTTCTTCCTTTCTGGGACTGCTGCGCATTCTAGATAGCTGAGGTAGAGCAGCCCTCTTGAACTGTAACAAGGAAAGGGGACAGGAAATCACAGTAGAAGCTGCTTTGGGGTCTGATGCTCTGGGAGCCGCCCTGCTGGCCAGCGACTGCCCCTATTCACTTGAGCAAGAAATAGATCCTTGAGCCACTATTTTTGCTTTTATGTTGCCGTTTGCAGCTCACTCTATCTTGATTAAACCTTTATTAGGTTAAAGAAATTCCCTTTTTATTCTTCGTTTGCTCAGAGGTGTGTTTCAAATATGACTGAGTAATGATAGAGGGCACAGTGCTCTTTCCGCGATGATCGGGATGACCATAATTCCGTCTCCTTTACGAGGTTCTTGCCACCTCACCTGCATTTATTTTTCTCTGGTTTGTTTCTAACCAAGACAGGAAGATTGACTCTTCTAAAACATAGATTAGAATGATATGTTTTCTGCTTAATTAGAAATACTTTGAAAGCTGGATGAGAATGAACTAATTAAGGCACCCAGAACCCTAAGGACTCTCAACTCGGGGTGAGTTTCTTTAAACTGATTGGCCCATGTAATTATAAACTTTAAAGAAATTTAAAAAAATAAATAGAAACAAAATCAAAGCCAGGAGTGAACAGATGAAATCTTGGACCTTCGTATTGTGTCACTGAAGTATTTCATCTGACATATTTACAATTTTTCAAACAATTCCTAGAAATATATCGCTTGTGAATACAATAACAGAATGCGTGGGTGGCTCAGCCATTTGGGCATCTGACTCTTGATTTCAGCTCTGGTCATGATCTCCCGGTTATGAGATCAACCAGCATGGAGCCTGCTTGGGATTCTCTCTCTCCCTCTGCCCTTCTGGCTGGCTCACGCCGTTCGTCTTTCAAAATAAATAAATGAACATTAAATAAATCAATAGATAGATAAACAAACAAACAAGCAATGTTATGGAAATTGCATAAACCTGGGAAATTTTCAACATGAAAATCAAGCCAAAGTCAGTTGCACATTAAATTGGTTACATAAGCATCTTTAACTTCTCTCTCCCTTCAGATCATTTTCTACCACTGTGAGCATAGAATCTTCCAGAAGTTCTTCCGTTTACCCACTCTCAGTCTTTGCCCTACCATCACCACTGATTTCTACATGTGTTCTAAACCCCACAGTATATTGTAATCATTTTTGTCTAAAGAGTCGGTTATTTTTAAATTAGTTTAAAGTAAGAAGTATTTTATATTTACCAAAGATGTACCATTTCTGGCACTCCTTGCTGCTTTGTGCAGACCCAAGTTTGCCTCTGATATTATGCCCCTACAATCCAAACTTTGTTTAACGTTTCTTAGAGTGCCACTCTGCTGGTGACAAATTCTCTCAGCTTGTATTTATTTGAAATGTCTTTATTTTGCCTACATTTTGATTTTTTTTTGAATTTTTTTAAACATTTATTTATTTATTTTGAGAGACAGATCATGAGTGGGAGAGGGGCAGAGAGAGAGAGGGAGACACAGAATCCAAAGCAGGCTCCAGGCTCTGAGCGGTCAGCACAGAGCCCAATGCGGGGCTTGAACTCACAGGCGGTGAGATCATGACCTGAGCTGAAGTTGGCCGTTTAACCAACTGAGACACTCAGGCGCCCCTCTAATTAATTTATTTTTTTTTTAATTTTGTAATGTTTATTTTTGAGAGACAGAGAGAGAGACAGAGCATGAGCAGGCAAGGGGCAGAGACAGAACCTGAAGCAGGCTCCAGGCTCTGAGCCATCAGCACAGAGCCCAACGTGGGGCTCGAACTCACAAACCGTGAGATCATGACCTGAGCCAAAGTCGGAAGCTTAGCTGACCGAGCCACCCAGGCTCTGACTGTTTTTAAGACTTTTTCCTATATCACAGCTTTTTAGCAATTTGACTATGAAGTGCTTTGGGGAACATTTATGGTGTGTGTGTGTGTGTGTGTGTGTGCGCGCACGACATGTGCATGTGTTCTGCCTGTGGTATGTTGAGATTTGTAACTTACCGTTTCATCAAATTTGGAATTTTTCAGCCATTATGCTCGCTGACATTCCCCCCCCACCCCCACTTTTTTGACCCTCCAGTTACACATACGGTAGGTAGCTTTCTATTGTTTCATAGGTCATGGGGGTTCAGATTTTTCCCTAGACTTCTTCCTCTCTGTGCTTCAGTTTAGACGGTTTCTCCTGCTATGTATTCACAGTCACTAATTTTTATCTTCTTGAGGCCTAATATTGTGTTAATCTTATCACTGTTCTTTTTTATTTCTGCTGTTGTGTTTTTCATCTCTAAAGTTGCATTTGGGTCTTTTTTAGGTCTTCCATGTTTTCTCCATTATGCTCATATTGTCTTCTACATTCCTAAGCAAATTTATAATGGCATTTAAAAAAATTTTTGATGCTTGTTTATTTTTGAGAGAAAGAGAGAGAGAGCAGGGGAGGGTCAGAGAGAGAGAGAAGACACAGAATGCGAAGCAGGCTTCAGGCTCTGAGCTGTCAGCACAGACCCCAAAGTGGGGCTCGAACTCAGGAGCCACAACATCATGACTGAGCAGAAGTCCAGCGTTTAACTGACTGAGCCACCAGGGACCCCTATAATGGCATTTTAAAAATTTTTGCCTGTCGGTGCAAATATCTTTGTCATTTTGGGTTCTGCTTTTATTGATTGGGTTTTATCCTTGCTGTGGATCATGTTCTTTTGCATCTTTACATGGCCAGTGATTTTTGATGCGATGCTAGATACTGTGAATCTGAACTTTGTTGTCTCCTTTTGAAGAACATTGAATTTTGACCTGACAGGCAACTAAGTTACTTGTGGATGAGACTGATACTTTCAGGGATCGTTTTTAAGCATTATTAAAGAAAGTCTGGAAGATCCATTATCCTAGGACTAGTTGAGCCCTGTTTTTTTTAAGGTGAGACTTTTTTTTTTTTCAACGTTTATTTATTTTTGGGACAGAGAGAGACAGAGCATGAACGGGGGAGGGGCAGAGAGAGAGGGAGACACAGAATCGGAAACAGGCTCCAGGCTCTGAGCCATCAGCCCAGAGCCCGACGCGGGGCTCGAACTCACGCACCGCGAGATGGTGACCTGGCTGAAGTCGGACGCTTAACCGACTGTGCCACCCAGGCGCCCCGAGCCCTGTTTTTTTTAAGGAGTCATTCGAGGGTCTTTTCTGTATGCTCGAGGCACTTATGCAGGTCTTTTCTTTCTGGCTGGCCAGAATTTACTGTCTCCTAGCCCCATATAACCTCTGGGAATAATTCCGCTTACAACTTCTCTGTGGTTTATTTTTTGCCTGGCGCATACACGTGTGGCTTAGTATTCAGCAAAAAACTCACGGGGATGCCTACACAGATTTCTGGAGCTCTTTCTCTGCGTCGTTCCCTTTTCCCCAGTATTCTTCCCCACAGATTCCAGCCATGTCAGCTTTCCTGAACACTCATATGTCTTTCAGAGCGGCCCTGAACTTGAGTTCCCCTTCCCGTGCCATAGTTCTAGAAAAAGCCTCCAAGCAAAAAGCCAGGACAGTTGTTGGTCTCACCTTATTTCTTTCCTTTCTACCTAGGAGGTACACCTGTGTTACCTACTGTCTAATATGTTTTGCTTTGATTTTTAGTCATTTGCAGCAAGAAGGAAAACCCAATTCTGGGTAGTCCGTCAAAGCTTTATAAACTTACTTAAGTTGTAAGACTGCCATATTTCTTAAAATTGTGAGCACATTAAACATTAAGCATGATCATCAAGATCAGTGAAACAAAGTGTGGATTCTTTGAGGAGAAAAACAAAATTGACAAACTTTCAGCTAGACTCACCAAGAACAAAAGAGGGCTCAAAGAAATAAATCAGAAATGAGAGAGAAGTTACAACAGAAACCACAGAAATACAAAGGATCACGGGAGACTACTATGAACAATTATACATCAACAAATTGGACAGCCTAGAAGAAATGAACAAATTCCTATAAACACACACTCTTTCAAGACTGAATCGTGAAGAAATAGAAAATGTGAATAGACTGATTGCTAGTAAAGAGATTGAATCAGTAATCAAAAATCTCCCAACAAACAAAAATTCAGGACCAGATGGCTTCACTGTTGAAATCTACCAAACATTGAAAGATTTAATACCTATCTTTCCCAAACTTTCCCAAAAAACTGAAGAAGAGAAAACTCTCCCAAACTCATTTCATGAGGCCAGCATTACCCTGATAGCAAAACCAGACAAGAACGCCACACACACACACACACACACACACACACACACACCTGCCAGTATCCTTGATGCACATAGAGGCAAAAATTCTCAGCAAAATATTAGCAAAAGGATTTCAATGATACATTAAAAAGAACATACACCGTGATCAAGTGGGATTTATTCCATGGGTGCAAGGATCATTCAATATCAATAAATCAATCAACACGATACACAATATTAACAAAATGAAGGATAAAAACCATATGATCATCTCAACAAATGCAGAAAAAGCATCTGAGTAAATTTAACATCAACCTGATATCCATTTTATTTTATTAAAACTCACAACAAAGTGGGTATAACGGGAATGTACTTCAACATGATAGATGCCAAGCCACACGTAACATCGTAATCCATAGTAAACGCTGAAAGCTTTTCCTCTAAGATCAGAAACAATACAAGAATGTCATTTTTATTCAACACGGTACTGAAGTCCTAGCCAGAACAGTTAGGCAAGAAGAAGAAATAAAAGGCATCCAAATTACAAAGGAAGAAATAAAACTGTCACCATTTGTAGATGATATGATTTTACATATAGAAAAACCCTAAAGACACCACCCTGTTAAAACTAATAAATTCAGTACGTAGTATAGTATAAGTTCAGTGTAGTCAACATACAAAGGGGTTTTTTTTTTGCATTTATATACACTAACAACAAACTCCCAAAAAGAGGAATTAAGAAAGCCATCCTAGTATGTTACTTGTCAATTATACCTCAATGAAAAAAATTCAATCCTTACCACTGATTTGAAACCAATTAACAATATTTGTTTATGTTTATTTTTGTGTGTGAGAGAGAGAGAGCACGAGCAGGAGAGGAACACAGAGAGAGAGAGGGAGACACAGAATCCGAAGCAGGCTCCAGGCTCTGAGCTGTCGGCACAGAGCCCGATGCGGGGCTCGAACTCACAAACTGTGAGATCATGACCTGAGCCAAAGTCAGACATTTAACCGACTGAGCCACCCAGGCTCCCCTGAAACCAATTAACAAAATTAGTGATAGTTGTAGCAATAATAACAGAGTAATAACAGCTAATATTTACCAAGTTAAAAACAAAAAAAAAAAAGGTAAGCGTGCCTGAAATAGTAATACCACCGTTTTACTTCTCTTAGCCATTGTTATGCTCAACCCTGTTTGAAAGGTTCTCACCCATTAAGGAAGACAATTGCCATTCCATGGAATGGAACAGACCTTAAACACAACACTAGGTTCTTACCTGCAGTGCTGAGGAGACTCACTGAGTTCCGTTTATAATTTCTATGTTGATGAAGTCATAACTTAAAAGAAGGGTCACTTGGCCCACGTCCCTAGATTCAAAATAGATGCATTACTTAATTCTTCAGTCTACTTACAGAAGTCCACAGCTCCCGCTCAGGTGGATCAGTTAATCATATTCTGCATTTTTTGTTCCTAAGTTATATACATATATATATATTTTTTTTTTTTTAAGTTCTCAGCCTCAAGACTTACGAAGGATACATTGATATTCAGTTGGATTTTAGGTATTTCACATGGCTTTGTCAAAATGGCAGCCATAACATCTGAAGTCGTTCTGCTGACATAGCGGCTCATGAATTTTGTGAGCACTTTGCCTGCACGGCCTTCAAGAGTTGTGTTACAGACCGAGCAGATGGGATCCTCAGTAGCAGGGCAAAATGGTGAATATGCTGACCACAGCTTTTCAGGACTGGGCAAGGCACTCTTGGATTGTGAGGAGGCACAGGAAGATAATACAGGCCAAACGGAGATGCTCTTGGTTCATTCAGGGAAATACAAACCACTGCAGGTATCTCAAACGGAAAGTTATTTAAATTGGGAAACTAAGAGACAAAATCTGGGGGCCGAAGGAGCAAAAAATGGGAAAGCTGGTGGTTTCCAGAAACCAGAAACTCTGCAAAGCCATCGCATCCTGGAAGGAGGTCATACTCCCCTGAGCCCACACTCCTCTGCCCAGACACAGCATGTGGGCTCCAGAAGGTCTGAGTTTGTGCTAACTGTTGTCTCTGCGGGAGTTCATGCTTATTGTCCGGGGGTATAGAATCGCTGGCAACTACTACCTTAGTGTGCGGTCACCTGCCACGGCCAGAAATAGGGTAGTTTCTATTTTCTTTCCACTTTTAATTAGTGATGATTACCTCCTACCGCCTCCCGTGGACACCAGCTAAGCAGGGAGTCCGGAAAATGAAGTTTTCAGGTTTCCATCCATAGTGGTTTCGGGGAGATTATAAAAGGCAAGTAGGGAGGCACCTGGTTGGCGCAGTCGGTTAAGCTCCTGACTCTTGATCTCAGCATTGGTCATGATCTCATGGTTTGTGAGTTCGAGCCCCGCGTTGGGCTCCAGACTGACCACACGGAGCCTGCTTGGGATTCTGTCTCTCCCTCTGTCTCTTCTGCCCCTTCCCTGCTCGTTCGCTCTCTGTCTCTCAAAATCAATAAACTTAAAAAAATAAATAAATAAAGGGGAAGTATGGGGTTGTGTCCGCAGGCAATACTTGCCACAGTTTATTGGGCCACCTACGCCCAATCCATAAAATAACAGTGATGATAGTACCATCTCATCGTGTTACTGCAAGAATTAAAGAATCTATAGTTCATAAAATCCATAGAGCTCTTAATAGCAAACCCACCAAAAAATCACTGTCAATAAACAATAGAATGAAAGGCCAACCTGTGTCTGGGCAGATCGTGCAAACACAGACGGTGAAGGTAAAGTGCCCTTTACCCAACAGAGCTACCCATGCACACAGTTCTCATTTTCCCGTTCAGGGAGGGAGAAAACAAAGACGATATTGATTTCCTGCTCACCATGATATTAATTACTTAACGGCCCCCAAACGCTGTGTAAGTTAATGAGCTTGGTATCCGGCCATTCGCTGCAAAACAAGTTCTTTATCAAATGCATGTGTTCCCACACCTCAAAATCGCCGTATGAGAAATATTTAAGAAAAATTGCCTCAGGCGGAACATCGAGGTCAAATTAACCTGAGACTATGAACTCAAAAATCTTCGCTTATAAATTAGTTCAGTCACTCGATCGGCACTGCCCTGCTGGCCGTCTGGAAGCTTGGCCAGCAGTGGGAAGCTTGGGTAATGGGTTCTGTAAGGAACCCAGGACAAGGGTACGCATTTGATACGCATTAAGGAATAGTAAGGAGGGTATTGGATGGAGCTGTTCCGGTTAAGGAGAACCCTTCTAAGCTCTAATGCTTAATGGATACAGATGAAGACTCTAGAAACCTTTCCACATCCACCAGAATCACTCTCTCTTATTTAGCATCTCAGCCAGTTCCTGGACCAGGGACCGATAACATGAGTATCTCTTTAAACTAAACAAGCAGCCAGCAAGAGAGGGAGAGAATGGGAAGGGGGAGAGGGTGGGGAGGGTGGTGGGGAGGGAGGGAGGGAAGGAAAGGGGGAAGGAAAGGAAAGGAAAGGAAAGGAAAGGAAAGGAAAGGAAAGGAAAGGAAAGGAAAGGAAGGTTATATGGAAAAAGAAAACTTCATATTGTAGTTTTTTTAAAAAAATATATCAGCCTTTGGAACACCCGGGTGGCTCAGTCAGTTAATTGTCCGACACCAGCTCAGGTCATGATCTTACGGTTGATGGGTTCTGGGCCCACATCAGGCTCTCTGGTGTCAGTACAGAGCCTGCTTCAGATCCTCTGTCTCCCTCTCTCTCTCTCTGTCCCTCTCCCGTTCACTGTCTCTGTCTCTGTCTCTCTCTCAAATAAATAAATAAAAACTTAAAAAAAAAAAGTATCAGCCTTTGAGCCAGCCAGAGACCTGGGTTCAAATTCTGACTGCCCCTTTCAAAGCGTGGGATCTTACGACAGCCAGCCTCCGAAGCCACAGATTATTCATCTAAAAATTAGGGGCATTGATAATAACGCTTCAAGGTTGCAGAGTGCTTCTCACATAAGTAATGCATTTTTTATTCTAAAACCAACCTGCAATGACAAGCAACTCTGTATTATTTATCCTCTTTAAAAACCGAAACCAGAAGGGCGCCTGGGTGGCGCAGTCGGTTAAGCGTCCAACTTCAGCCAGGTCACGATCTCGCGGTCCGTGAGTTCGAGCCCCGCGTCGGGCTCTGGGCTGATGGCTCGGAGCCTGGAGCCTGTTTCCGATTCTGTGTCTCCCTCTCTCTCTGCCCCTCCCCCGTTCATGCTCTGTCTCGCTCTGTCCCAAAAATAAATAAAAACGTTAAAAAAAAAAAAAATTTAAAAACCGAAACCAGAAAGCTAGACTCAAGTAAAAAGCCATCTATAGGACTTTTGAATGTGATTTTGTATTCAAATATCTATGTGTCATGCATACTTCGAACAAAATTATAATCCCATGATGATAAAGTAGCAGTTGACATAACAGGATTTATTCAGTAGATCTGAATAGCCGTAGAGGGAAAAAATTGAGGCAACTCTTCATGCCGGTCTACCCAACTCTGTTCTTCCTTCAGGGGTGATCTCTGTCTGAAAACGAAACCTGCAAGGGCTTGTCCAGAAACTTCCCCAAACCCTTACCTAAAAGTTAAGTAGCTGCTTTCATTCTATACGCATCAGAAGAAGGAGACTGATTTCTGAATCCATTTCCTCCTTGAAACTGTCTTCTTTGTCTTCAATGATCAGTGAAAAATATGTTGAAGCTCTAAAATCAAGATTCTGACTAGTAGTTCCCAGATGCCCATTTATCAAATCGCTATTTCCCTATTATTTTTAGTACTTAACACGAAAGTTAAATGAGAAATTGACTATAAAGTTGTATGTGCTAATCAAAACATAATTATGAAAAAGCTCTCATAAGAACTCTACAAAACTGCTGAAGGGGAATTTTTTTTCCGTTATTTTAATATGTTTTTAAGTGGACCACAGTAATAACAGATATGCCGCTTATTTTTTATTTTTATTTTTTAATTAATGTGCTATAGCTTTGGGGGGAAATGGTGTTTATTGAACGTTTATTATATGTCACTTCTAAACTTTTGCTGTATTGAATCTTTTACCCTCCAAACAATCCAGCGAAGCGGGTCCCATTATTATCTTCATTTTCATCCCTATAGGGATCAAGATCCCATCTTGGAATATGCGCACTCCATTCTTCCAGCTGTTCAGGCCAAAAACCTTGGCATCATGTGTGATTCTTCTCTTCACTCCCACGCCTTGTCCAATCCACCAGAAAACTGCGAGCTTCAAAGCGTTACACTTCGTTGCTTTCTATTCCACACCATCTGGATTACTCTAGCGGCTCCCTCTTCCCTGGCCTCCCTGCTTCCTTCCTCGTCGCCCCACGTCTAGTGACCACAACAGCAAGGGGATCCCGAAGTCCCACGCTGTCCCTTGTCAGACCCAGAGCCCGCTGCACCTCCCACCGGAGCTCTGGCTGTGTGTTAGCCATGCTAAGGCCTGTACAGCTGGCGGGGCTCTTGGCCTCCGCTCGGCCCCTGGCCCCTGGTGGGGGGGGAGGGCAGCGGCACCCTCCACACCCCGGGTCGCCAAGCGCCCCCAGCATCGCTCAGGCTCTGACACCAGCCCGCCTTCAGAGTCTCTCCCGTCTGCTGTGCTGGGTGTTGGAGGCCGGTGGGAAGGCAAGACGGATGCCCCGCCCGGTCCAGGACCCCACCTTCCCCACGCTGGCCCCAACTCGGACTTTGCAGTGACCACTTGCACTCCCGAGACCCGCAGGGCTTCACCTCCACTTCCCTAAGGGCTCTGTCAAACGCCATCCTGTGGGGGCTTCCCGGAAGCCCCTCAGTCTGTGTCCCCCTTGCCCTGGTTAATTACCTTCAGAACAGGGGCACCCTTCTGGGCCTTTGGTTAGTGCTTCCTCCCTCCAAAAAACCGCGAAGTTCCAGGACAGCAAGGATGTTTGGGGTTTTGTGCACTGTTGCATCCCTAGCTTTGAATGCTTGCAAGTGGGAGTTCATGAAAATTTGCCGAATAACTGAATCCCCTTTTTGTAGATGGGGACACTGAGAATCAGAGATGGGAAGTGACAGGCTTACTGTCACGGCACAAGGACTCACATCCAGACAGTGTGACCGGGAGGCCCTGCTTTGGACAAACACCGGATTAATCAAGCACCGTCCTAGGTGGCAAAGCTTGGAATAAACACCGGTGGTAAATCAAGCCTCCACAAATTTACCTGCTGGTATTTGAGTCACACTTAAGATAAAATGCCATCTGTTTTTTTTTTAATTTTTTTTTGATGTTTATTATTTTTGAGAGACAGAGAGACAGAGAGCAAGCAGGGAAGGGGCAGAGAGAGAGGGAGGCACAGAATTGGAAGCAGGCTCCAGGCTCCGAGCTGTCGGCACGGAGTCCGATGGGGGACTCGAACTCACGGACCGTGAGATCCTGACCTGAGCTGTAGTCGGCCGCCCAACCGACTGAGCCACCCGGGCGCCCCAAAATGCCATCTTTTTTAGATGAGGAAATGTAACAAATATCTTCAAAACCCAGGAGGGTTGACTGGCTTCTAGGTCATAGTCTTATGGTAACTATAGGCACCAACGTTAAATGTGAAATGTGAAAAATATCAAACCACAGCCTGTATGGAGAAAATGTATGAAAAAAAAAAAACCACTTTGAAAATACTGTTACATTACTTGACATCAAGGAGTCATTGTCATTACTTTTAATGTCTAGCGTATAGAGTCCCATTAAACAAATGGGATATTGACATGTTCCTTAAAGTAAAGCAACTTTCTTCCAAGCTCATTCTTCCTGCCATTTGCAAAGTATTTCCTGCCTACGAAGTGACACGCATTGGTTACTCCTGGGGACCTTGGGAACAGAGGTTTTTCAGCTCCAGAGGGCTCCATCTTTGGAAAAATAATGACTACTAAAATATCTTTTCTCCTATTATTATTTTTTTTTTTTTTGCAAATTTACAAGTTACGACCGTGAGAAGTATGCCAGCAGCGTGGTCAGTTAGCAAGCAGAGAAAATTTGCAGCTTGCTCCCCACATAGGCAGTGACCTATTGTGAGCTGGCCCCTGGGACCCAGCTGGAACTTTCAAAGATGGCGGGGAGCATTCAAAGCAACTGATGGCATCCGTGTGACAGGGAAAGCCACCATGCACTACTACTAATATTAATTTGGTCTCTATTTATTAATTTACACAGCGGGTGGCTAAATACCCAGCTGTTGCTCGGACTTCAGCTCGAAGTTCTCCTTTCTGATTTCATTTTGTTTTGTTTGGGCTGCAGCTGGAATGCAGGTTGGAGCCCAGAGATTTTCCTGAAGTTTATGAAGTTATCAATCCCTAGGTGTGCCTACCTTGTTTTTATATGAAATAGAACATGCATGTCTCTTGAAAATAAGAGGGAAGTGACCTGATAGTGGGAAAAAAATGATAATATTCATTTTCTTCTTTCATATCTTCTATCCTTCTTCTCTACAGTTTGAGAGGAGAGGCGACAGAAAACACCATTCCCACCCCAAATACATCCCCTGGATGCTCTGTGCTGCTGGGAGAAAGGGCAGGTGCAGTCAGCAAGTTGGTCAGAAGTTTTGGGGAAAGCAAATTGGGCCAAAAAACAAAGAAATGAGAACGTTGCAGTGAGAAGGAAAAAAAGAAATAATAAGCCGGTAACCGATGCGTTCCCTTGCTTTTCCCAGCTTTAATTTTCCTCTAGATTTCTGCAAGCCTAAGGTATTCTCTTGGCCAGTACCGAAAGCCATGTTCTATCCCCAAAGGTCTAGAGACCTATTTTTGTTTGTTTGTTTCTGAGATTGTCATCAAAGCTAGGTGAATGCCATTTTGATGCTTATGTTCCCAAGTTGATAAAATTTAATCGTTATCCTCTACATTTATTAAGCAGCATTTATCGGTCTTCTAGACGAAAGACAAAGATGGCCACTCCTTGTCTCTAGGATCTTACAGTCTGGCTCACTACAGGAGACCCTTCTGCAAACTACCGAAACCACTCTCTGAAACCACAGTGAATCTCTGAAAATTACATGGCACTCTCACCATTTCAGGAACATGCTATGTGCTTTCGTACTTACAATCTCACCTATCCCTCCCAAAACCCTACGAAATTAATGTTGTTAATGCTATTTTACGAATAAGAAAACTGAAGCTCCGTGTGCCATAGAACTGAGGAGGGCAGGGCCAGGCTTCAATTCTAACTCTACACTGAAGTCCAAAAATCCGACCTCTTGCCATTCTACCTCACATTCCTACAACTAAGAACAGCTATTCGCCTAACAGATGTGTGCAGGCAAGCTGATAGAAATAGAAGAGAGGCAAGGTGAAGTCACATGGGTTTCCAACCCGTGGGGGAAACTGGGACGAAACTCGCTAAGTGAAACCGACGAGGCGTAACACAGTAGGGAATCTGGGGACTTATGGCTGGTTGGAAGGACTTGTCAGTCTAAAGCAACAAACCCAAATGTACTTTTTAACAAATGTGTGGAAACCTAAATATATTTGGAGCCAAAGTTGATGCCCAGGGTTAATGTGCCGACTTCCACTTTAGCTATTCAGTTTAACTAGGAGCAGCAACTGATTGTTTTTATTGTGGTAACATACACAAATCATAAAATGTACTATCTTAACCATTGTTAAATGTGTGGTCCAACCATACTGAGCGCATTCTCGTTCTGTGCAACCAGCGCGCCATCCGGCCCCAAAATGTTTTCATCATCCCAAACCGCAACTCTGTATCCGTTAGGTAACAACTCCCCATCCCCCCCTCCTGCAGCCCCTGGAAACACCCCCACTTCTGCTTTCTGTTTCTATGCATTTAACTAATCTAGGTACCTAATAACAATGGGACCACACAGTATTTATCCTTTTGTGACTCGACATCCTCAGGGTTCATCCACATTGTGGCATGTGTCAGAATTTCCTTTCTTTTTAAGGGTGAATAATATCCCGCAGTGTGCACCCGACACATTTTATTTATCCATTCATCCATCGACGCACCTTTGCTTTGTTCCCACCTTGTGACTGTTGCAAATAATATTGCGATGAGCATGGGTATCCAAACGTCTGTCCAAGAGCCTGCTTTCAATGCTGTTAAACATAAGCCCAGAAGCCGAATTGTTGGATCATATGGTAATTCATTGTATTCCACTGGCCAGAAGTAGTGTGTCACTGGTTTTGATTTGTATTTCTCTAATCCTTAGTGATATCGAGTAACTTTTCATGTACTCGTTGGCCATCGGCACATCTTCAGAAAATAAGAGAAATGTTCATTCGAGTCCTTTGCACGTGTTTTAAATGGATTTTTGAGGATTTTGTTGTTGAGTTGTAGGGATTCTTCATTTATTCTGAATAGTGATCCTCTATCAGATAGACGATCAAATGTTGTCCCTTTCTGTGGATTGCCTTTTCACTCTGTATATGTTATCCTCTGAGGTACAAGAGTTTCAAATTTTGACCAAGCCCAATTTTTATCTCATGTTTTCTTTTTTTTGCCTGCATTTTTAGTGCTCTTATCAAAGAAACCATCACTAAATCCAACATCATAAAGATTTCTCCTATGTTTTCTCTTAAGAGTTCTATATTTTTAATCATTTCTATGTGTTTTTTTTTTTAGCTCTTCCATTTAGGTCTAATAATAATTTTTGTACATGGTGTAAGATAAAGTCAAATATCATTATTTTGCTTGTAGATATCGAATTTCCCCAGCACCATTCGTTGGAAAGATTTATCTTTTCCTCATGGAATGGTCATGACATCCTTGTCAAAAATCATCTGATCACATATTTGAGAGTTTAATTCTGGGCTCTTTTTTTCTATTCCATTGGTCTGCCTGTCTGTCTTTATGCCAACACCCGACTTTTGATTACTATAACTTTGTATTAACTTTTGAGAGAGGAAAGGGTGAGTCCTATAACTTTATAGGTTTTGAAGATTGTTTTGGTTTTTCAGGGTCCTTTAAGATTCCATAGGAATTTTAGGATGAGGATTTTTTCCATTTCTATAAAAACGTCGCTGGGACTGTGATAGGATTACAATGAATCCATAGATCAGTTGGGGGAATATTGCCACTTTAACGATATTAAGTCCTCAATCCGCAAACCCAAGATGTGTTTCCATTTATTTCTTTCAGCAACATTGTGTAGTTTTCAGTGTACAAGTCTTTCACCTTCTTGGTTAGTTTATTCCTAACTCATTTACTTTCTTTTTTCCAAACTATTATACGTGGAACTATTACCTTAATGTCATTTTCAGATTGTTAATTATTAGTGTATAGAAAGGCCTCTGATTTTTGCATGTTGATTTTGTATCTTGCAACACTGCTGAATTCGTTTTCTAGTTGCAACAGTTTGTGTGTGTGTGTGTGTGTGTGTGTGTGTGTGTGTGATCTTTAGTGTTTTATACATGTGTCATCTGTGAACAGGAATAATTTTACTTCTTCCTTTCCAATTTGGTTGTCTTTTGTTTCTTTCTTTCTTTTCTTTCCTTTTTTTTCTTTTTTCTTTTTTCTTTTGTTTAGTTTAATCATTCTGTTTGGAACTTCCAGTCCTATGTTGAGCAGAAGTGGGGAAAGTCACTCATGTCTTGTTCTGAACTTAGAAGCAAAGTTTTCAGTCTTAGGAAAAGTTTTCAGATGTATGATGTTAGCTGCGGGCTTTTCATCATGTAGCCTTTATTATATTGAGATAGTTGCCCTCTATTCCCAGTTGGTTGAGTGTTTTTATCATGAAAGGATGTTAAATTTCATCAAATGCTTTTCCTGAATCAATTGAGATGATTGTGTTGTTTGTTTTCCATCGTTCTGTTAATGTGATGTATTACATTGATTGATTTTCATATATTAAATCTTCCATGCATTCCAGCAATAAATACCACTTGATCATGGTGTATAATCCTTTTAATATGCTGCTGAGTTCAGTTTGCTAGTATTTTGTTGAGGATTTTTGCATCAATATTCATCTAGCGTATTGGCCTATAGTTTTCTCGTCGAGTGTTTGTCTGTCTTTGGTAGCAGAGTAAGGCTGCCCTCATAGAATGAATCAGAAAGTGATGTCTTCAATTCTTTGGAAGCTTCCAAGAAGGACTGGTGTTAATTTTTCTTTCAGTGTTTGGTAGAATTAACCAATGAAACCATCCAGTGCAGAACTTCTTTGTTGGCAGGTTTTTGATCACGGATCCTATCTTCTTGCTAGTTGTAAATGTCTGCTCAGATTCTTTATTCCTTCAGGATTCAGTGCTGGCAGGTTGCGTGTTTCTAGAGTTCTGTCTGTTTTATCTACGTTACCCACTCTGTTGGCATATGATTGTCCCTAGTAGTTGCTTATGATCCTTTTTATTTCCATAAATCAGGAATAGCGTCCCCACTTTCATCTCTAATTTTAATTATTTGCGTTTTCTTTTTTTTTCTTAGCCATTCTAGTTAAAGGTGTGTCAATTTTGTTGATCTCCTCGAAAAACCAACTTTTGGTTTCATTGATTTTCTTTATGGTTTTTCCACTTTCTACCTTATTTATCTCTATTCTTAATTCTTTATTTCTTGTTGCTCGATTTGGGTTTGGTTTGTTCTTAGTTTTCTCATCTCTTAAGGGTAAAGTCAGATCTTTTTCATTTGATATTTTTCTCTTTTTTTTTTTTTTCAACGTTTATTTATTTCTGGGACAGAGAGAGACAGAGCATGAATGGGGGAGGCGCAGAGAGAGAGGGAGACACAGAATCGGAAACAGGCTCCGGGCTCCGAGCCACCAGCCCAGAGCCCGACGCGGGGCCCGAACCCACGGACCGCGAGATCGTGACCTGGCTGAAGTCGGACGCTTAACCGACTGCGCCACCCAGGGGCCCCAATATTTTTCTCTTTTTTAATGTAAGCGTTTAAAGCTATAAATTTCCCTCTTCGCATTTCTTCGCTGCCTTCCATCATTTTTGGTATGTCATGTTTTTGTTTTCAGTTGTCTCAAGGTGTTTTCTAATTTCCCCCGTGATGGCTTTTAAGAGTGTACTATTTAATTTCCACCTATTTGTGAATTTGCCAGTTTCCCTTCCACTATCGATTTCTACTTTTCTGCCACTGTGAGCAAGAAAGATACCTTGTATAATTTTAATCACTTTAAGTTTATTAATACTTGTTTCCTGGCCTAACATGTGGTCTACACCCAGGAAATGCCCCATGTGCCCTTGACAAAAATGGATATTCTGGTATTACTGGGCAGAATCCTCTGTATATGTCCTTTAGGTCAATGTGGCACATATTGTTGCCCCAAGTCATCTGTTTCCTTACTGGTCTTCTTTCTGATTGCTCAGTGTGTGATTAAAAAAAAATGTTAGGAAGCTGAAGAAAACACCAAAATACTTTAAGCAATGTGCACACCAGTCCATCGTCTCTCTCTGATTGACACCCCTTTCCCTGCCAATAGCTGGTAAAAGTTGGGTTCATGCACCATTTGATTCAGATTTTAGGTCCCTCCTGCCTTCATCGTGTCTCGTTCCTGAGAGGAAAAGCACACACACAACAGACCTCCTGTGTATCAGAGCTGGCTAAGATTGTTAGCAAATTTACCACGGAAACAGGAGTCTGTGAGCCCAGTCAGCACTCATCCCATGAAAACGAGGGGCTCTGTTGGTTCATTCCTTTTACCATATCCTACCAGGACAAGTCTGACTTGTTTTCATCCTACAGTGAAAATGATTTAACCCATTAGTTTTTCTTCTTTTTTAATTCGCATCTTGGAAGCTCAGTCATACATTTCCATGCTCCAGCAGAACAGTAACATTTGCCTAGGGTTGTGCTGTCGCTCTGTTTTATTATTATTCTCTGCTAATCAGTGGCTTAGATGTGTTGACTTTACAACTACCTGCCTCAAGTCCTCTTTGTCTATCAGTAGCCCCAAATTGCACAGTTCCTTGTATAATCCCAGAGTTTTTGTTGAGCCCCCAGACTTACATGTCTCTTAACACAATCAAAATCGCCCCCATCTGTATTTTTAGAAAGCCTAAAATAATTTATTCTGGTCAGTTTTAGAAGATGTGAAGAGAGGGCTTTTTGAATCTGGAGTTGGTCATTTCCATTTAAAAGCGGCTGTCTTGGGAAATCACTGCCTTTTCACTGCTCGCTAGCATACAAAATCCTAATTGAAAACCCTTTACACCTGGAGGTGGCATGCATTTAATTTACTTCTGTCCTGTTAGGAACAGGTCTTGGTCAAGGAGGGAATGCACGTGGGAATCTTGATGATTTGTGTTTTATAGAGTCTGTCCCCGAGGCCCGAGGCCCCAGGACACTGATAAATAGTCCCAGATCCCGGTCATTTATATCTCTTTTATTATAGCCAAGAACGGCATCCAAGCAATACCTCGATTTAGAACATCTCCAAATTCAGTTCGGTTCAATTCAGTGCAATTTATCAAGTAATTATCAAGTGCACTAGGCATCTTCTGAGTCTCTGGGAGACTGAATGAATAGAACTCAGTCCCTACCCTCATGGATGCCACAAAAAGAGAAAGGCTAACAAATAGCCTGCGGATTAAAATCGAGGTGCACATAAGGTAGTAAGGGATCAAGAAAAGGGGCTCCCAGCCGCCAGTGGAGAGGGGGCAGGTTCACCTTCTAAAGAGAATGGCTCGGACATCGCAGGGCTATCAGGGAAACACGATGCAGAGCCGGGCCCAGATACCGGTCAAAAAACCCAAAAGGTTCAACAGAGATGATTAGGGTCACCCTTCGTGTTCCCAACACTAATCAGTGGCAGACCCCACGTAGGCGAGGAAGATGCCCGGTAAATGTTTGTGGAACTGAACGAGGGAACACGAAGGAATTTGAAAAGAAGCACGTGGCACGTATGGTCAGACGCTGATCGTTATTTATTTATCTGAGTCCCTGAAGGGGTGCCGCGTTCAAGCTGCAGACTGGTTTGAACTGGGGCTGAGTGCATTGACCTGATTTTGAAGTGATTCTTAATGGAAGCAACCCTCCTTTTTCTTTTCAACGAAAGGAGGCGACAGAAAATAGCTTTAAAGTCGACTTCCATGTAGACGCTTTGGGGGATAGACACCAAATAGCTGAATGTCTTTCACACCACTTAATTTAGTCACGCATGCCTATCGAACAACATAGAGAGTGAGAAATGTTACCTTGTCCTTTGTCACTATTTCTTCACCATCTGGGACAGCTTTAGGAGGAACGCCTCTCCCCTCTTCCCGTGTTGTTGAAGACACTGCAGGTTCCAGACAGGTCTAGGGGGCGGTCAGTAGGCCCCGTGTCACATGATACGTGTCCTCCTCTGTTCCCGAAGATCTTCATGACCACTTGCCATGTTGCTTTGAAAAACCGTCGGAGAGGAAAATATCTCTTCTTCCCGCCCTCCCGAACTCTTGGCTAGAGCCCCTGTAACAATAGATGAACAAGGGGAAAACATGCGAATTTATTTAATACAAGTTTTACGTGGGACACGAATCTTCCTGAGGAAATGAAGACCCCCAAGAAGCAGTAAACCTGAACATGTTTTTTAATTGTATTTTTTAGTTTTTAAAATTTACCCCCAAATGGGTCAGCCTATATAGTGCCACAAGGATTTCAGGAGCAGATTCCTTCGTGCCCCTTCCCCAGTTCGCCCCTCCCCCCTCCCACAACCTCTCCCGTAAGCCTCAGTTTGGTCTCCGTATTTATGAGTCTTTTCTGTTTTGTCCCCCTCCCTGTTTTTAGATTGTTTTTGTTTCCCTTCCTTTATGGTCATCTGTTTTGTCTCTTAAAGTCCTCCTATGAGTGAAGTCATATGATTGTTGTCTTTCTCTGACTAATTTCACTTAGCATAACACCCTCCAGTTCCACCCACGTCGTTGCAAATGGCCAGATTTCATTCTTTTTGATTGCCGAGTAATACTCCATTGTATATATACACCACATCTTCTTTATCCATCATCCATCGATGGCCATTTGGGGTCCTTACCATCTTCAGTGGTAAGGAGGCTCCCTTTTTCCGGGTACAGGGAGGACGCCTCTCACATGAAAGTCTTATGACCAGCTTCAGGGCAAAGCCAGAAAAATCTTTTCCGTATCTGCTACTTCTCAGAGTCCTTCAGCTTGAAATGCATACTACATCAAGGTGCCGTATTTTGGGGTCGCGTGTCCTAAACCTGTCCGAGCAAAACTTACATGTGAGCTCATACTTCCAAGAATAACCCTTAAATTGAGTTAAATGTCTTCACCTCTTTTTTTTCTCTTTTTTCTTTTCATTTTTTTTTTTGTTTCTTTTTACTGATTCCGTTAGTCTCTACGATGCAGCAGTGACGTAGGTAATTTCAAGCAAACGCGTCTTCCCAAACGGAATTTTGTGCTTCAAACACACAGTAACTGGGAGATCACCTCAGACTCTGACAGTTCAGCTAAGAGGCGACTCCCTCTATTCTTAGGAGCGGGTGTTGTGAGGAACCTTGCCATCATCAATGACACAGGCTACATATAAAACTAGCGTGTCTGAGCTGTTGAGGGGCTTATGTATTTGTAAAATAAGATGATACTAGAAAAGATGTTTCAGCTGGTCTCAGTACCCCTGCACAGGGGACCTGGAAGCTGGTCGTCACTCACAAGTTTCTGTGGACTCACAAAGCACAAGAGATTTTGTCATCTAGGACGCTTAGATCACAAGGATCTAGCCTGTCAGGTCTGGTAGTCTCTCCAGAGATGTATTAAAGTGTTCACAATGTTCCTCAGTAATCTTTACAGATTACAAAGCACTTTTTTTAAAATTTTTTTTAAATGTTCATTACTTTTGAAAGACAGAGACAGACAGAGCATGAGTCGGGCAGGGGCAGAGAGAGAGGGAGAAGGAGACGTAGAATCTGAAGCAGGCTCCAGGCTCCGAGCTGTCAGCCCAGAGCCCAACACGGGGCTCGAACCCATGAACCATGGGATCATGACCTGAGCGGAAGTCGGATGCTTAACCGACTGAGCCACCCAGGCGCCCCTACAAAGCACTTTTAAAGCCACTGGCCCCTACTGCTAACCACAGTCCTGGGAGTTAAGAGTTGAGTCTATTTGCAAGTCATTAAAAAGCACGCATATGCTGCGGGCAGAATGGCACCGCTTTGTGTGTCTTACATGTGAGGGGTGTGGATGGGGGCCTTGGGACATTGGCAGGTCCCCTGGCGGTGACAGATGCAGGGGGAAGGCAGTGATCAGGCGAAGGGAGCAACCAGGCAGGCTTTCCTTCCAGGTACCCTTGAGCTGGGGTCTGGGATGTGGGTGTTCTCCAGGGGGCGCTGGGGGAGGGGACTGAGAGGCCCAGGCAAGAGAGAGGAAGGGTCTGGGCCAGTGAGGCAGGAAGTGAGGGAGGACCAACCAGAGAGGGTTGGAAATTTTGCTTGGAAGGATGTTCGGCGGGGAAAAGACTCAATCAGAGGTGGCTGTGGCCAGTTCACTGGACTCACAAGGTGAAAAAGCCCCGGGAGCGGGGAGCTGCAGACCAGGCCGGCTGGGAGGCCAGGCGGGCAGGGGCCTAAACTCGGGGAGCGGCAGGTGGGAGTTTAGGAGTCCAGGAGCCCACAGCCCCTCAGGCCCCCCTGGCCTCCTGGGCATGTCCCCTGGCACCTGCTGGAAATCCTCTCCAGGGCAATCTTCATCGTCCTATTACAAGCTCTCCAGCCTTTCTTCTCATCTTTCCTCTCCCAAAAGTGTCTCACGGAGGCGTTTATACCAAATGACACCCCCCCGCCCCTCCAGAGGAGAGGAGAAAGGAGGGGCTGGGGGAGGGTGGCTGGGAAGGCTGAACCCCCGGCTCCCTGGCATGAGCCATTTGTGAACCCTTGGGGATCCTGGCGGGGAGAGCTTTCTCTGAGCCAGCCCAACCGTAAGAACAGATAGTGCTACAAATCCGTGTCCTCGGGGTATTGAGTCATTTTTTGTAAATCACCTAGAAAAGCATTTCGGGGCTCGAAAGCACAGTTTATTGCTGCATTATTAAATGGTCCCAGCCGCAAGCCACGTCCTTTTTACTGACGGAGTAAAAATGAGGCGACCCAAAGGGCAAGTCACTGGAAAGCAGGGCAGAAGCTAGGCCGTTCCCGCCCCCCGCCCCTCCACGCCCCTCCAAAATGGCCTCTTCTGCTCTCTGTGAACCCTGCAGGCCAGGCAAGCAATTAGACACTGGAAAGCCTTAGAGAGAGCTACATCCTGTTAAAAAAAAAATTAAATAAGAAAAAAAGGAAGGTATTTTTAAAGTACATCCGTTTCTGCCGAAATGGAGTCGTGAAAGCAAGAAAAATAAATGATCAAAAGCAGATAAAGGAAGTGTGTGTTGCCCTCCCCCAAGGGCCTCAACATGGTTTGGGGGCAACCATCTCCTGTTCGTCCCTTTCTTTCTGCAACTGATGGCCCCCTTTCCCTGCCCCCTCCCTTGTCTCCACCGTCTCCCCTCCAGCCTAGGAGCAACCCACCCGGTGCCCAGAGGTCCTGGGGTTCCCGGAGGCCTGTGCCCTGGGCCAAGCCATCCCATCCATCTGGGAACCATCCTTTCTTGCATACAATTCAAGCAAATCCTTCGGGCCAGCACCGTCCCCGTCCCGTGACCTCGGCTTTCCCAAGACTGAGCCAATAACACTTGTCCCTGCCTCAGACTTTCCTGCAAACCCTGAAACCATTTCTTCTGCGTCCCCTCCTTCCTTCCGAGAGAGTGGCCTTTACTTCGGCAGCCTTGAATCCAAATAAAATGAACCCCATATTTCACCTAGGTAAATAATACCAATTATTTTTTTCTTCCGGTTTCAAAGTGATTTTTAGTCAGTCGTAGCCTCCCGCCAAAAAATTATTTAATACGTGCAAAGAGAAAAAACCTTTTTCCCTAGGCTGTAGATTGTACCTCTTATCCTGTTCTTTCTCTGTCTTGTGATTCTGGTAAAGCCAACCTCCTCCAGTAAAACTTCCTCTACATCCAGACGTAGAAGGGCTCCCGGGCACAGGGAGGGGGGATGGGAAGAAGGGAGTAAAATTAGGAGAAAAGCTAGAATCTGGAATGGCTAATCATATCTGTATAGTAAGTTTTCTGCTCGCAAAATGCTCTAGCGGCCGCAATTTCGTTGATCCTTGCTCAACCATGGGAAGAATACATAAAACCAAGGGACTCGCCCAAAGTCACAAGGCTACCAGATATCATTTCCCCCATCCTCACCGCTGTCTTCCTCAGTGCCTGGCACTTTGTGTCACCAGTTCCCATCTTCTGGGCCCCTTCCAAGCCCTCTGAGCACGAATAACTATAAATGTGGGGGACCAGCCCGTAGTTCTCGTTAGAGTTAACACGTGATTATAAACCCCCGAGGGGACCCGGACTGTCACTCTCCCACGGACAGTAGGGAAAAGGGAAAAGGATTTAAAGTCAGATAAATGTGGGTGTAAATCTTAATTCTGCTACTTGTTAAAAATGTGCCCATGGG
The DNA here is from genome assembly GCF_016509475.1 of Prionailurus bengalensis. NCBI lineage: Eukaryota > Metazoa > Chordata > Mammalia > Carnivora > Felidae > Prionailurus > Prionailurus bengalensis. Next base: position 7,857,452 of record NC_057353.1, read on the forward strand.
TTAGCGGGGCCGCCAGGAAACTAAGGCCAGCGGGCCAAATTCAGTCTACTGCCCAGTTTCCCATGTGTTGAAGTATTGTCTGTGGCAGCTGTCTCGCCACAACGGCAAAGCTGAATGCTAGTGACGGACCCTTGTGGCCCGCAAGGCCCAAAATACAGACGATCTGGCCTTCCACTGGAAAAGTTTGCCACTCCCCCAGGGAAGATTATTTCACCCCCGAGCCTCCGTTTCCCCCTCTGTAAAAGGGCAGAATCGCTTACATCAAAGAAGTGATGCTGTGACAAATAAATAAGAAAATAAATGTGAAAGGGCCACACAGCAGTGATTGATACGTGTTGGGATTTTTTAAATCATTATTTTAGTCTTGCTGTTGACAGCCATGTCCCTCTGTGGTGGGTGAGGGGAGGACGCAGCCTCTGTCTGCCTCCAACCCTGTTCCCCTCTTTATTTCTCTTCATTTTGCCCCACTTCACCCCCTAGCCTCCAGAGGAGAAAAACTTTAAGAAAAAATAGCGTGAGGGTTAAGAACATTTTCAAGGTGGGGGGCGCCTGGGTGGCTCAGTCGGTTGAGTGTCCGACTTCAGCTCAGGTCATGATCTCACATTTCGTGAGTTCGAGCCCCGCGTCGGGCTCCGTGCTGACAACCCGAAGCCTGGAGGCTGCTTCAGATTCTGTGTCTCCCTCTCTCTCTGCCCCTTCTCCGCTCATGCTCTTTCTCTCTCTGTCTCTCAAAAATGAATAAATGTTAAAAAAAAATAAAAAAAAAAAACATTTTAAACGGATAGAAAGTAAACTAACTCTAAAGAAAAGTTCAAAGGCCCCTGGGTGGCTCAGTCGGTTGAGCGTCCAACTTAGGCTCAGGTCATGATCTCGCGGGTCGTGGGCTCGAGCCCCACGTCGGGCTTTTCAGTGGCAGCTCAGAGCCCTCTTTGGATTCTCGTCTCCCTTGCTCCCTGCCCCTCCCCCACTCACACACATGCTCTCTCTCTCTCAAAAATAACCATTAAATATTTAAAAAGAAAAATTCAATCTTCTTGAACAGCTCAGGTTACTTATTTTATGTCTTTTGAGTAGTAATTTCTATCATCATTTTTTCAATATAAATTTCATCACGCAATTTGTAACATTGTACTGAGAACGGTGACTTCTTGCCTTCTCCTATTTACAGGGTTTTTTCCCTACATATAAGCATGATATGTTTTCACATTCCCCCATTCAAAATGTTTGTCTCCTTGGGAAATTCTCATAAAAATCTGAAGATAATAAACTTCAAAATTATAAGATAGATGGATCTATGTGAGATCATCTACAATCTTCTCCAATCAGAAGGAAATAACTTTCCACGTTTGTGAAGACACTTTGTTTCTCTCAACAACCTTCTTCGACTCCTTTCATATTAAAACGCTTTCTAAAAATTTCAGTTCAGCGTTTCCCTTATCAACGCCTTCACAGCCTTACAATTTGCCTTGCAAAGAAGTTGAAATCCTCAGAATGGATTACGAGAAGCGTGCGTATCCCTACCAAAACTAAACATATTAAGCACTTAAATATTTTTAATCAGAGCTATTACAAGGTTTAAGACAGAGATAAATCGTTTCAGTGCAGGAAGATTTAGAACATCCGAGACCCACTGGAGCTAGTGTTACTTTCTTTACCTTCACTGCTCTCACCAAAGATCACAGCACAGAGGGCCTTACGTTTTTTTCAATTATTACATTCTTTCAACCAGGTCAATCCAATACGCATCCAGCCAAGATCTACTGCTTTTATATCTGGAACTAAGAGACCAGTTCTAATCATGCGAAAGGAATGGAAAACCATTCTGGCTCTGCATAGTCATCTTGTGACCTCCTCCTCTTCGATCATATACTCCACTGAAATTGGTCAACATTTTTCCTTAGGGGAAAATCCAGGAAAACCAGGAGGGCTGTGTTTGGTTCAGAAAATGTGAAGGAGAGAAAAGCATGGTTTTCCTCCTCGGGGCTCATGCTTCAGGTCTGTTTTGTGAAAAGAATCCAAAATGGGAGCCTTTGGCCTGACAACAGATACGGTCGCTGGGAGAGGGAAGGTGTGGGTGCGACGGGAAGACTTTGGGAGCCAGATGCCTGAAGAGGCGGCATGTTCCAGAGTCGTCTACATTTCTCCGTGTTATTGTCCCATGAGCTTGGACTGTGAGGGGCCTGAGATCTCCCTGCACGTGCCCATGCCTCGTGATCCTGTTGCCGACAGCCATACCAGTCTATGGTCATGGTGGACGGAGTTTGGAATCTGTGAATTCTGACACCTGCCCTTCTCGCTAATTACATGAGCTCGGGCACATTACTTAACCTTTCTTTGTGTCTCTGTTAAACAGTGCTTGCCTCAGAGTGTCATCACGAACTTCAGATTGGACAAAGGACATGGGTGCCCAGCACATCACGGTGCATATAGCACGGACCCATATACCTCCTCTTTTATTTGTCTGTGATTATGAGCTTCAAATGCACTAAAGAAACCTTAAGTCTCTTATAGTGTCAACATTATATTGTCATCTAAAATTCAATGTCTTGTCTGTTGAGGGACTATACTTTTAGGAGAAAAAGCTATCTTGTCTGTGATGATAAGACAGAAAACAGTATGAAGGGTTGAAGGATAATCTCACCTTCACAGCTGGGAAAGGCTGTGATGTAAATCATCTGTTCCCAAACTATCGGTCAGGGAATACTTTAAATTTCCAACAAAAATGTTTAAATTGACAGGATGAAGGAATGGGGTGTAAGGAAGGGAAGTCAAGATGTGTGCAATCGAGGGGTGCCTGGGTGGCTCGGTCGGTTAAGCGTCTGACTCTTGAATTCGGCTCAGGTCATGATCTTATGGTCCGAGAGATCGAGTTCTGCACTGATGCCTCAGAGCCTGCTTGGGATTCTCTCTCTCTCCTTCTCTCTCTCTCTGCTCCTCCCCTGCTCATGCTCCCTCTAAATAAATAAATAAACAAACACTTTTTAAAAAAAGATGTGTGCCATCAAGATAGTGGGCAGAGAGAGACAATATGAGAGCAGCGACTGGGTGACAAATGTACTGCTTTCAGAAATCAATACACAAGAGAGTGACCGATGTCAGGGACCCAGCAGTCAGCCACAGGATACAGATCGGCCCTTTGGGGAGACATGTACCTCATCACCCACACGGATGTGTAACAACAGCAAGGGTGCCAAGGTGTGGCGTTAAGAACCAACGCAAGGTGCCGTGGGCACTTACAACAAGGGGCGGGATTTGGGACGGAGGCTAGGAAAGACTTCCCTAAGGAAAGATGCTTACAAAGAGGATCAGGGATGCACTGGAAAGAAGTGGCTTTTCAAGGGTGAGCCCAGCATTTCCCATCTGCAGGAAGAAAATGCAGTCTTAGCAGCTGAGGAAGGCAGACGGGGCAGGCAGCGCGTCCAAAGTGCAGAGAGGCAGGAGCAAGATGAGGTCAAGGGGCTGTGAGAGCTCCCGGGTCAGGCTTTCGCAAAATGTGTTGGTAAAACCTCAGTGATCAGTGAGTTCGCTGCCGGCACAGCCCTGCTGTCTGGGTCAGGAGAGGGAAATGCGAATTCAGGAAAGGGCAAATGCAGGAAGATTCCGATTCGGCAAGGAGTGGACCCAAGGAGACATCGAGAGGCGGGCGTCTTTGCTGGCCCAAGTCGTCTTCCCTCGTGATGGATTCCAGAATCACTGAGCGCCCGTTCACTGACGCTGCAGGAAGGGGACACCCGTTGTATTATTTCTTCCGTTTTTGCAAATGCTTGAAATTTCACATAATAATGAATGTGTTAAGTTAAAAATGCAGTTTGGATGTAAACACGGGCCACTGGCCAGGAGTTTCCCTGAGACAGTAAGCTTCGGCTGGCCTGTTGCAGGGGAAGGGCTGTGGTTGCCCTCCCTAAGAAGGAGGAAAGAGACAGGCTCATTATGATTGTCGAAGAAGCAAAGAATTAGAGCCCTTGGTTCAATTCCCTGAACCTCCTACATCTGGGGAATTAGGCTATAAATCCTACGAAGCGTTCTCTGGGGATTTCCAAGAAGTGTTCACACCCAGGCCACAAACGACACGACAGGAGCACAGACTTTATTTCACACTGTTTTGGCATTCGCAGCTCAGACTGAAATTGCAAAGCAGCAGAATAGGAGAGCAGTGAAGAATTGTGCACATGTTTTGAATATTTCAGTCTCTCTGTGGTTCCAACTTTATATTTGAAATACTCCTTCTTCCTCTCTATTTCTTCCTCTCTCTTGCTCTCTCCTTCCTTTCTACGTTTTCTTCTGCCTTTCTTTCCGTCTAACTGCCAATTCTTTTTTTAATTTTATTTGTGTGTGTGTTTTTTTTCCAATTGAGAGAGAGCACAAGCAGGGGAGAGGGGTAGGGGGAGAGTGAGAGAATCTCTTCTGGAGCCCAACGTGGGGCTCGATCCCATGACCCTGGGATCATGACCTGAGTCGAAATCAAGAGTCAGTTGCTCAACTGACTGAGCCACCCAGGCGCCTTTCCAAGTGCCAATTCTCAACATAGGCCACAACCCATCCAAGGCCCATAGAAGACAGGAAGGTAAAGACAGACCCTTACCTAAAAGTCCACTCTAGTGTTAATAACACTAAACAATTGGGGGCCTGGGTGGCTCAGTCGGTTAAGCATCCGACTTCAGCTCAGGTCACGATCTCACAGTCTGTGAGTTCGAGCCCCGCGTCGGGCTCTGTGCTGACAGCTCGGGGCCCGGAGCCTGCTTCGGATTCTGTGTCTCCCTCTCTCTCTGTCCCTCCCCTGCTCATGCTCGGTCTCTCTCTGTCTCAAAAATAAATAAAAACATTAAAAAAATAATTTTTAAAAAAATAACACTAAATTAAATTAAATCAAAATTAAACAACTGACATTAAAATTAAATAAATTAAAACACAAAATCAAACATAATTTTAGACCAGGATACATGCTCTGAAGGGAGAGGACGGGACACTTGATATGAAAACATGTTTGTAGAGAGAACGAATTTACAGCTGGGGGCCAGAAGTAGCCCCTTCCTAGTCTAGAGGTCCCCAAATCAAAATGGCTTTTTGCATTATAATATTCCCAAGGGTCTTATATTCCATGCCAGCCCCATTCTTTCCATTCTTTCTGAAAGGAAATGTTTAAATTGAGATGATAGAGCTTTTTTTTTTTAAATTTTTTTTTCAACGTTTATTTATTTTTGGGACAGAGAGAGACAGAGCATGAACGGGGGAGGGGCAGAGAGAGAGGGAGACACAGAATCAGAAACAAGCTCCAGGCTCTGAGCCATCAGCACAGAGCCTGACTCGGGGCTCGAACTCACGGACCGCGAGATGGTGACCTGGCTGAAGTCGGACGCTTAACCGGCTGCGCCACCCAGGCACCCCGAGATGATAGAGCTTTTGCCCACAACCGCCCCCCCTCCCCACCCCCCACCAACCAAACTCCAACCTGTTATTTTATCCTAAATAAAATATACAGATTTTCTACTTCTGTCATTAAGATTGCATTTAGGTCCTACTTAGAGGAAGATTATAGGAAAGCAAGTTAGTTACTTGTAATAAAAACAAACAAACAAAAAACAAAAACAGAGGTTAGCAGTGACGAATCCTTTCAGTGGGAACTCCTTGCAAGCAAATCTGGATCTGGAGCCAAGCCACAGGATTCAGAGCGGTCCTTTCTTATTCTGAATTTATTTTGAGTTTTCAGAACAGTTGGGAGGCTACATTTGGGCAACCCCAAACATTATTGCATGAATACAATTACATTTTAAAAAATAATTCAGCTCCATATCATGTCAATGGGAGCAGGAAATGGGCAAAAAGACGGAAGAAGGACAGAACAGACGCAAAGCGGGGGTGAAGGACAGACTGACAGAAGGAGAAGAAAAAGAAGGAAGACAAAGACACAAAAGAGACACGGAAACACCATCAGGGGAAAGGACATCCGTAAAAAGCAAAGAGAAAAGAAAGAAGAAAGTCAAAACTGTTGTTCACTTGGACAGCCCAGTATGGATTCCTATCCATTCCCTTTGAAATGCTAATTAGCCGCCGAGACAGTATCAGACTCAAAACCCTTATTCTGAGAAAAATCTTTATTCAAAATGGGGAAGCATCTAAGACTTCCTCTGAAACACTAGTCTGAGTGGCTAAGCAATGTATGTGACAATTCAAGTGCACGGATCTCAGAAGCTAGAATGTTAACTAACTTGGATTTAAAGAAAAGAAAGAAAAAGAAAGAAGAAAGAAAGAAAGAAAGAAAGAGAAAAAAAGAAAGAAAGAAAGAAGAAAGAAAGAAAGAATGAAAAAGAAAGAAAAGGAAAGAAGAAGCTAGAACCCCCACCCCATTTAGAGGTTTTAAAATAAAAATTCTCGGGTTACAGTTCCAAAGGTGTTACGTCCCCCTCGCCACATCTTATCCAAATATACACATTCAGCTCAAAATGATGGAATAAACTGTCACACTGACTTTATGATCATTAAACGCTTTTAGTCAAAGTCAGATCAGTTGTTTGGGCTGCAGTGAGAAAACAAAAACACGTGGGGTCAACCAGAATCAATCCGGCGGGCAGAGGTTTTCTGGAAGGCGAACTTCTCCTCTACCCTCTTAGGTCTTTGTTTGAGGGCCTGCAAATTACATTGGCAGATTAGCAAGACAAAATGCATTTAATTACATGTGTAATCACGTGTGTAAAGATGTAAGACATGTATGTCATCCTGTGTGTGCACACAGGTTTTCACAAGGAAACGTGACTTGAGGAGGTCATTAGAATTTGGAGTTTATGTATCTTTTTTTTTTAAGTTTATTTTTGAGAGAGAGAGAGAGAGAGAACAAGCAGGGGAAGGGACAGAGAGAGAGGGAGAGAGAGGATCCCAAGCGGGCTCCGCAGTCAGTGCAGAGCCCCATGTGGCGCTCAAACTCCTGAACCATGAGATCACGAACTGAGCAAAAATCAAGAGCTGGACACGTAACCGACTGGGCCACCCACCCAGGCACCCTGGAGTTTATATACCTTAGTAGGGAATGGGGAGGGGCAGAGGGATACTTCGGGGAGAACAAATGCCTTCTCAAAAGTGGGGGAGATTCCAGGAACTCAAATGCCTTCAGCTTAAATAATTGTTATGCCACGGTGGTTTATCCTGGATCCCTTCAGATGCAACACACCCAAAGGGCACAGGTTGTGAACTCTTGGATTCCGATGGCTTGGCAATATGGTATTTCTCAGGCAAGCTGCATACAAAATCACCTTCTTAGAACTGTGGCTGCCTCTCTGGAAATTTACGTCCTCTCGCATTCTGAGAAGGGCGCTATACCAACCACAGGGAGCATAGACGAAGAAGAATTGTCTTCTTTCCACGAGAAAGCAAACACTGTCATCTACAGCCAGATTCCTTCCAGGTATCCGATCCTGTGGGCCTGGAACACGGAGACTGTAGGCCTGGGGGTGCTCGGGTAGATAATGAGACACACGGCTCTGGGGCTGGAGACGTCTGGTTCAGGGATGGGTTTGCTGAGAACTGGGAAACTCAGGAGGTGTGGAGTCTCTCAGGGAGGGGCTGAGAAGGAGGAGGCCCAGGGCCAGCATCCCAGCCCGTGCCAGTAATCTCAAGGAGGAGCCGATAAAAATGGAGAAACAAGAAACGAGGAATAGAAGGGAAAATGGGAAAGGGTGTGGAATAAAAAAAGAAGAGATTCAATCAAGTGAAGAGCGATTCTTGAGGTTAAAGGGGGCCTGTCATTTGTTTGTGATCCCTGGGGATCGTGTGCTCCTGCAGACGCAGGGCTGGAATACAGAGACAGGGCATAACTGAGAGGGTCCTTTCTCCAGGACGCAGGGGGTTCGCGAGGGAAGACAAATCGTGTAACCTCACCGAGGGAAACGGTTTCGCTTCTATAAGATAGATCATTGCAGTAGACAAGCTCTGAGGTCTCATCACCTATTTTAACATTTTAATAAATAATATGATCCCACTGAGTCCTCTGTTTTTGAGAGTTTGATTTCAGAGTGAAGTTTTATAACTGATACGCTATTCATTACTTTCAAAGAAAATGCTGACGGACACATTACATGCTTCCTGGGACTACTGAAGGAATCCTTATATTTTAATATCTTAATGGTGTCAGGGGAGAATTATTGTTCAGTGTCACTTATGTAATATTCTGGCTCGGGAGGCCTAACCTGAAAGTAACTGTGAGGAAACAGACAAACCCAAAACAAGAAACACTCTTCTCTTTTAGGTACTGTGCCTCCAAAAAAATGCCAATGTCAAAAAGGCAAAGAAAGTCGGTGGAAATATGCCTGATTAAAGAAAACTAAGTTGATGACACAACTAAACGCAATCTCCGATTCCAGACTCAATTCGGTACCACAGGGAAAAATCCTACGATGGGCGTTGTTCAAGTCAACTGATGAAATCAGAATACTGATAGTGGATTAGAAAAAAAAAGTATGGTATCAATGTTAAATTCACTAACGTTGACAAATGTACTTGGTTATCTAAAAGAAAACCCCTATTCATAGGAAATAGGGTAAAGGACCATTGTCTGAGTCCTTTGGGGCCGCTGTAACAAAATACTACAGGCTGGGTAGTTTATAAACAGCAGAAATGTATTGCCCACAGTTCCGGAAGCTAGAAGTCCAAGATCATGGCCAGCATGGTCTGGTGAGAGCTGTCTTCTGAGTTGAAGACTTCTCATTGTATTCTTAGGTGGCAGAAGGGATTTAGGGAGCATTCTGGGGCCTCTTTTATAAGGCACAAATCCCATCCATGACAGCCCCACCCTCATAATTTATGCACCTCCCAAAGGCCCCTCCTACTAATACCATCATCTTTAAGGGTTAGGGGTTCAACGCATGAATGGGGAGGGGGACGTGAGAGCACACAAACATTCAGACCACAGCAGCCTAGATGCACGCAATTTACTCTCAAATGGTTCAGAGAGAAAAAGAGGGGTGGGAGTGGGCAGTGATAAAGCAAAGGAAGCCATATGACAATCCTGGCAAAGAGTATATAGGTGTTCAACGTACTATTTTTATTTTTGCAATTCTTCCGTTAAGCACTTCATGGGGGTGTGAATTTGTAATAAGGAATAACTCTGAGGTTGCCCCATATCTTCCGTTCAGGCTTATTATTTGTCTTATAGAAATTCACTGCTAAGCAGAAGGGAAAAAAATAACTCAAATGAACCAGGGAAATTCTAATTGTTGCTAAAGCAGAGAATTCACGAAGGGAGCGGTCATAAATGGACACGAAATTGGCCTCCGCTATAGGCAAAAAGTTTACGTCTTAAATCGTAAGATACGCTGAGAGCAAAGCTGAGAGGAACTTACTTTTCTACTGCCAGAATATTGCCTTAACAAGTTCCTGGAGTGTCCTGAAGCAGGCTGGATTGCTTTCTTGGGACATGGAATAAAAGGGGTGAAGATTCCCGGGGAATTTGGACTGAGTCCGTTTTCCAATTGGTTTACATCCGCCAACGGATGATTTTACGATGCGGCGTACGTAAGGTGTGGTTTTTGGTTTTTTGTTTTTTTTTTTTTTTTACTATTTATCACTTCTTTGTAACACAGCCTTTAAGAACGCCTGTGAAAAGTGGTAACCCAGATGGTTCTGACTCCCCGAGTCGCCTCGCGCTTTATCCACCTGCCCGACAATGTGGCCGTCTTCCTGAAGGTGGCGCTGTGCGCGAGCGCGGGGTGTGAAAAAGAAAGGACCTTTCCGGTGTTGCACCTGCCCTGGGGCGCGGCGTACACGCACAAGGAATACACTCCAGAACAATCCGTACCATGGCAAATGGTGCAGATAAGGAGCGAGGTCGTGAGCCGCTTCTATGCCCCTCAAAGGGGTTGGCGTTAAAATGGCACAACCTTTTGGTCTTCAGTCCTCAAATGAAAGTAAGGGTGTCCTTCCCAGAGTCGTCATTCCACGACCTTTTACTTCCCGTGGTCGCACCTTCTTCTTCCTCTAACTTTTCTTCCTACCCTCTCTTTTCACTTCCAAATTTGCTTTACAATTGGTGCAGGTGTTTTCTACCTCATAGAAATTATATTATCATTTAAAAAACCGAACAACCAAGAAAAAAAGAAAGCAGCAAAAAAAAAAATTTTTTTTGAACACAAGAAAAAGAAAAGAAATTGTATTATTAAAACCTCCTTTGCGTACTGGCCTTGAACTGACCTAAAGTGTTGCCATCCCTGCCCAAGAGTTATGGTAATGGAAGGTGTTTTGTGCTGGCCAGAACCAGAAAACCAAAACTCAGGATTGGGAGGCACATCTGGGCATTCTGCTAACTTGATTGGGGCTGGATATGAGAAGCGGCCGCTGGAAGTCTTGTGACAGTTCGTTGAGTAGTCTGCAGACTGACTAACATTTCAGTGGCCAAGTGAATTCCCCCAAAGGGCTCTCTCCTGAAGGAGGCCAGTGCCTTTCCCGGTGAGCTCTGTCCATGTCTGGACCATTCGGGTGACGCTTCAGACACAGGAGAAGCAGCAAAAGTGCAGGGAAATAATACAAGTCATTTTAGAAACTTGCAGACACACTTTTGGAGAGCGTACTAACCAAAGGGGGTCCATAAAATGATAGGAGAAGGAGTTGAGGTGATTTCTGTCCCATCTTTATGAAAGAATAAGCCATCTTTCTTCTAAGGGAAACGTCTTCTTCTAAGGGAAGGGCAGTAAGGAACAGACAGAAGCTACGGGGAGAATTACATTTGGGTTCTGTTAGGACAAACTGCATACCAGGGGCCACAGGAAACATTGCCAAGGAGGTGTTATGGACTCCTATTTGTAAGAAAGAGTGAACTTTCTTTTGTGAGTGAAGTGCCTTCATTCTTGTTCAGAAGCAGGAAGGGAAACCGGCTGTCTCCCCCCCCGTCCCCGCCCCCCAGTTTCTGGTGATTATTTATCCCTTTCATCCACAGAATCTCAAAGCCGCCTGGAGCCTTGGAGATCACCCACTTTGCAGATGAGGACGCCAGTTGAAGTGATTGTCCAGAGTCATACAGAGTTGAAACAGCAGCCCAGTTCTGTCAGCCTCCCCAGTCCGTGTTTATTTTCCCACTGCACAAAACTACCTCCTTAGTTTATTTCCAGCACACGGAAAGTTACCCCCACCCCGCCACCCCATTTCCAGATCCCACACCCCTCTCTGGTTTTGAGTAGCATTCCCTTTGTACTGCATGACTTCTCCGTACGACTGGGGCCCACCGAAGACACACAGTAGGACCCCCATGAGCGTTTAGCCCAACCGAACCTCAGAGAAACGGACAGCTTTGCTGATGTCACGGTTAGCCTGTCCCGAGCTCCCAGCTCCACGTGACATCTTCAGGGGACAGCACTGCATCTCACTTTTGACAGAATGTCTTCCCTTTTGCCTTCGTAGGTTTCACTGCGGCGGCCTCCCTCGTGTCTTTGGCTTGGGCCCTGGCCTCTTACCAGAAGGCCCTCCGGGACTCTCGAGACGACAAGAAGCCCATCAGCTACATGGCCGTCGTCATCCAGTTCTGCTGGCACTTCTTCACCATTGCCGCCAGAGTCATCACTTTCGCCCTCTTCGCCTCGGTTTTCCAGCTCTACTTCGGGATCTTCATCGTCCTCCACTGGTGCATCATGACCTTCTGGATCGTACACTGTGAGACAGAATTCTGTATCACCAAATGGGAAGAGATTGTGTTCGACATGGTGGTGGGGATCATCTACATTTTCAGCTGGTTCAACGTCAAGGAAGGCAGGACTCGCTGTAGGCTCTTCATTTACTACTTTGTGATTCTTTTGGAAAATACAGCCTTGAGTGCCCTCTGGTACCTCTACAAGGCTCCCCAGATCGCAGACGCGTTTGCCATCCCGGCGCTGTGTGTGGTGTTCAGCAGCTTTTTAACTGGCGTCGTTTTTATGCTGATGTATTATGCCTTCTTTCACCCCAACGGACCCAGGTTCGGGCAGTCACCAAGCTGTGCTTGTGAGGACCCAGTCGCCGCCTTCACTCTGCCTCCAGAGGTGGCCACGAGCACGCTCCGGTCCATCTCCAACAACCGCAGTGTCGCCAGCGACCGCGACCAGAAATTTGCAGAGCGGGACGGGTGCGTCCCTGTCTTTCAGGTGAGGCCCACGGCCCCGTCCACCCCATCGTCTCGCCCACCACGGATTGAAGAATCTGTCATTAAAATTGACCTGTTCAGGAATAGGTACCCAGCGTGGGAGAGACACGTTTTGGACCGAAGCCTCCGGAAGGCCATCTTAGCCTTTGAATGTTCCCCGTCTCCTCCAAGGCTGCAGTACAAAGATGATGCCCTTATTCAGGAGCGGCTGGAGTATGAAACCACTTTATAAAATAGAAGGCTTTGGAGGGGCCACAACCTCCAGGTGAAGGGGTGACAGCGGGGCCGTGGCAATAATGAAACTCCGTCCTAGACCAGGGCAGAGAGCTGTAATGCGCTTAGTGTGGCCGCCCATCAGCTGGCTGCCCTGCTGTGGTCTCCTTTCCAAACAGCAGCTGAAGGGAACATGGCGGCTTAGGAGGACTTCTCGTTGCTACCAGCCCTCCTGTCCACTCTCAGCGTGTCCACCAGAGGGTACAATTATCACGGAACATGTTGCCTCCAATCAATAGGGTGTTTTGATGGAGTCAACTGATCTTTGCAGAAAAATCTATTCAGTCACACACACACACACACACACACACACACGCACACACCTGCTAATACACACACGGCACCAGTCCTCTGTCAAAACAGCTTAGGTGATTTTTCTTGATGCAAAGCTCTGATTCTGAATATAAAAACAAAGAGAGAGAGAGAGAGAGAGAGAGAACATACCCCTCAAGACTCCAGGAAAAAAACACAAATAGTACCACTTAGAAAAGAATTCATAGACCATTCTCATTCGGAAACTGACACCATGTGTGAAAATCCTACCCAGTGGACAGCAAACTCAACTGTTGTTTACATGTGTATTAGAATCAATGGAATGGTTCGTTTTCCACCCATTTCAGGATTTGTCTTTTCGTTTCAAGTTTCCGTTGAGAACATCCTTTCTGCCAGAAATCCTATGCAGCGCATCTGTGGCTTTTGACAAGGCCAAGGAGCTCGAGAAGTTCGGGAGGTACACGAAACGGTGATCGCGAGTCAGTATTCAGTTGCAGACGTGTAATAAATCCCTGAAGAGGAAGCACGGGAAACACAAGGCAAAAACGAGCGTCAGATTTCCCGGCCTGTGCGGCTCACGCTGGCATGTAAGCGCAGGGGCAGAAGAGGGACAGGCTGACCCGGATGTTACAAGACGCGGAAAAGCGTGGCTCCGTGTGAGCACGTGCCGGGCCACACCCACCTAGTGCCAAACACCGTCCAACCACAGGACTGACGTGCAAGTCCCAAACACCTGAGAACGAGTGGCCTGAGCCCCCCCACCCCACCAAACGCAGACGTGAGCGTGCACCATCAAGTTCCCCACTGTGTACAGACTTTCCCCACCCCCACCCTCCCAATCCAAGGTCAAAGTGATGTGTCTTTTAGAGGCTTTGGGACCCTTTTTAGGAAGTATGAGCAGACAATGAATGCAGTGACCGTGCTACGAGAAAACCCTTCCCAACTGATTGAGGGCTTATCACTCGATCCAGCTAAGATTTGTATTTGAATCGTTTGTAAAGTCGCACTCTTACAACAAACTTCTGGGTTTTAAATACCTCCGTACAGCAAGTAAACGTTCCCTGCTTTCTGTTCCCAGTGTCCTCGGTCATGGTGCTTTTTGTTGCATTAAAAGTGCCGGTCAAACTTTGATAGTATTTTTTTATAGTTGGTGCAGAGTGGAATAACTCATGGATTATTTCAATATTTTTGTAATAAAAAAATATAGGGTATACATGTAGGCATCATCACTTTTTTTATAGACCTGGAATCGTTTAAAATACTTTAAGCGTCATCATTCCTTGGGATGTCCGAAACTGGTCCACAAATTCCATCAGCCTGCCTCAGCGGATTGAGAACACCTGTCTCTTGGAAGATCACCCTACTTTGCAATGTTGGTGCCCCCAGGAACCTGGCCAGGGGTGCTATCAGAATATCAGGTGACGAGAGAATCAGCTTACCTAGAAAGGGCTTGTCAAGACTGGCCAATGTTTCCCAGGATGTGAAAGCTGTAAATGATTACTTTCATCCATCCATTATCACGAACCTGACCACAGTGGAAGATGTCTTAAACTTCCTTCCCTGGTTTTATATTAACCCAAGTGATCTATTAAATATTAGTCCAAGTCACTAAAAAGAGAGAGAGACAGAGAGAGAGAGAGAGAGACAGAGAGAGAGGGGAAAAGTCCGTTTAACTTCATTGCTCGGTTATCTGGACTGTCCAATCCACTTAAAATAGTCAAGTTCCAGAGCCACCACCTGTAATGGGTGGGTCCTACAGAGACTGCTGTCCCCGTGACATCCACAGGAAATGGCAGAGCGCTCAACCTAGGACTTCTTTTGGTACAAAGCCCCAGAGCAATGTTTTCAAAATAGATGACTTTTTATCGCTTGACGTGCTTCCCTAGTACTCCATGATTTCATCTTCCAAGCAAGATTGCCACTAAAAAACAATGATCTTTTGTCCGGATGTGAAAAGTTTACCCGGTCGCCAGCAAAGGCCCAGGAAGACGCTCTTCTTGTCAGTGACTGGTGAAAACATTGCACCCCCCCCATCGTGGAAGGAAAACGTGATTACATTGGCAAAAACTCTTCATCTTTGCGCAGGACCATAAGTTATTAGCTTCGTTATTTCCAAGAAGACTTGTAAGTGATGATCTTTGGAAACTGAATGGCTCAGCTGAACTGTACCTTTGATTTCACGAGTAAATAACAGATCACAATTATAGCGTCAATCGACACAAACTCAGCAGGCCCCACCACTCCTCAGTCATGTAAGTCCTGAGTTATTTCTCAATTTGATCCCTCCTTTACCACGTTAAGAGTCGAAATGAGTGCTTTGTGAATCAACAGTGATGTACTGTGCTTCGTCCTGGAGGTCAGAAAGCAGTTTTAGGAGGGCATAAGAAATCTGCATCTTTCTGTGATTTCCCAAATACTGGAAATACTCTGTTGTCCAACATACTTGAAGAGTGTGATGTTTTAGTTAGTCAAAAATTCTTGCTAAGTAAATGACATCTCCACCACAAATTCCAAACTTTCTTCAGATTACAAGAACCAAAACCCTCAACCTCCCAGGAAAATCATGACTTAATCTTGTTTCCATGATCGAGAAGAGCACGGCAGGGCCCTCAGACTGTGCGGTGACAGGAACTGTTATTAGATGCTAGATACACAGATAA
The DNA here is from genome assembly GCF_016509475.1 of Prionailurus bengalensis. Lineage (NCBI taxonomy): Eukaryota > Metazoa > Chordata > Mammalia > Carnivora > Felidae > Prionailurus > Prionailurus bengalensis. The sequence goes on from NC_057353.1 coordinate 7,872,752, forward strand.
CAGAGAGTTTAAAGTATTAGGATTTAAAGAGACATTGTCAATGTACAAAGGAACAAAGTTGGATTTTTGTGCTTGTGTTTTAGTTCTTCCTAAGATTTCATTTTCAATCTGCCGTGAAACCCTCCACGGACAGTAACTGGAGAATCCAAAAAAGAACAATACTCTGGTTAGCGTACAGATTGGAAGTGCTGGGTTCTTTCTCTGTGGGATCAGACTTCCTGTGCCTGAGTCTACTCGGATTCTTGGCCGGGGAAGGGGTCCTGCGCTTAGCATTCCCTTTTTGCACTGGACCATAAAATTTTCTAAAAGAAAATGTTAGACCTTTCTTTCACTTTCAAGTTAGCATTTCGACATGAAACCTCATGTAAGATTAAAGAAATATGTAGCTTCACATACTGAGACTTTTAAGTATTCGCATGGAAGAAAACAAATTTTTTCCATGTAAGTCACAGTTTGGTCCCCCATAATGACTCTTGTCTCTTCAATTCCCTTAGCCGTTGACGCTGTCCTGCTTAACTATGTACCGGCTAGTTCAGTGACACTGACTTTGCAGACACTCAGTTACTACTCACAACGAATGAAAGAAATTCTCTTACTGACTTGGCAAGCACATGCAATTCGAGTATTAGCACAATATAAAATACAAAGATAACCTGAAGAGTAAAGTATAATGAAGTATATATGCTTAATTCCTAAATGCCCGATTTATTTTTGCTCTATGAATAAGTGACGTGATAGCACTGACCAAATATTTTCCTTCTCCTTTTTGGCCCGAGCTGACAGTCCCTGTCTATAAGACGTCAACATCCTTGTGATGTTGTGGGAAATACCCAGGTGCAATTTAATGCTTTCAGCTTGAATAAGCTGTCTCACTCCGGAAAGATTTCATCTTTTAAGCAGCTGAATAGAATAGTTTTGAATCATCTCAAAGTTCCTTTCTCCAAACCGATTGAATTGAGCGAAGAAAAACTCTTGTGTCCTCACCAGGAATTGTGCAAGATTGCACACTTGCCTTTAAATGCGCCAAATGCCATTGAGTGGAGCGAGTTCTCCCCCAATGTGTGGATGAGGATTCATTTTTTTTTCCTAATGAACCATTTTCTAGACTACATATGTGCTTCTCTGCAGTCCCCTACATCTTTGCCATTAGCCATTACTGTTCCTATATAAAGCTTGGATGATATGCCTGCATTTTTATGTTTCTAAGGAGAGTTCCTTAAAGCTTGTTTACAAACAGCTCAGACTGTCTTTCAGAAGTATAGCTTGAAGGATGGTTGAAATGCACAGCAGAACTGAGGTGGTTGTTTCTATACATCCAGTGATGGAAGCACATCAGCTCACGTCCCTTTAGCTTCAGCAATCCGGTGTCACTCCTGAAAACAAGCAAAACGGTTGCTTCTGCCAGCTTGTGACTCAAAACGCCCCTCTTCCCCATCTGAAGCTGGGGCATTCCAACATGGCTAAGGATGGGCCATTCCCTTCTAGCGCCCACCCCCCCACCAGCACCTTACCTCCATTTCTGAGTCTCCGGCCCTGACCTGTATCAGGCTATGAAGTGAGCTCAGCCGTTGGGTTGCGTCTCCTCTGCTCACTCAGAGGGGCTGCACTGTCCACGGTAGAGCTTTCTCTGGGCACGCATGTCCTGTCCAGTCGCCCTCCTAGAAATGGGCACACAGGAAGACTAGCGTGTGCCTGTGATCAACAGTCTCAACAGGATTACTCATTCGACAGCGAAACTCCGCAGAATGTGGGCGGAATTGTATAAAAACACAATGAGCCATTTAATTTTGTTAATTGTAGCAATTAGGCTAGCTCGAACACAGGCTGCGCTCACAGCGGAAAGCCAAAATGGAAGAAATGGCAAACAGCCATTTGCCCACAGAAATGAGGGGTTCAGAAGCTCTCCCTTGAGTGTTTAAGGCATCACGTTGTTTGATCATCCATCTGTAGCTCTTTCTCTAGACTCCATAAGAAAAGAAATCAGACTTCTGTTATATCGCATGCCATGGTCGAATCCAGAAATGGAAAACTTTAGTCAACCTGTTGTGGCCTATGTTCTGCTCCGTGAGGGATGGTTAGATGTCCCTGAAATGTCCAATTGTTTTTGCTAAAATATTTTACTCACACAAATAGTATCCTGACCATAGGTCAGGACAGAATAGTATCCTGACAATACGTCAGAAACACTTGGCAAACTCCAATTTTTGCATCGGTGATTTTTGTTACCCTTAGATTTTCTTGCAGCTCAGTTCCCCATATTGACGGTAACTTACCACGACGGGGAGCTTACCATGTACCCAGTGCTGTGCTAAAGAGCTTTACCTGTGCGATTTCACTTAATCCACCCATCTATGAATTAAGTACCATTTACAGATGACAAAGCTTAAGCTTGGCGATACTAAAATTGCCAAAGGTCCCACTCTAGGAAGCCGTGGAGCTGAGAATTGAACGCGACTCGTAACACTTTTTAACTACTGCAGATTTTTGAGAGGACCAAGGAACATTTTCCCACCCAAATCTACTTCTGATTTGGTAAGCCTTCAGGTGAAACAAAACCATGGTCTGATGATGAAATTTCCCAGAGCAAGTTTCATTTGGAAGTCAAAGAGGTCTTCCGAAATGAAAAGTTAAAAATAAAAATGGTAGATAGATAAGTGCTATTCTTCCATTCTAGACAACTGTCCTCTTCCATGGCCCTACTGTGCATTTAAAGAGGAGATAAATAGACGCTAACCTGATAGTTCTTCTCTTGTATTCTATACATGTCATTCTATGCTGTCATCTGAGAAATAACTAAACCCCAGTACTTACTCTGACACTCAGAGAGAGAAAGAAAGAGAGCAAGAAGGAAGGGAGGGAAAGAAGAAGAGAGGGAGGAAGGAAGGAAAGACAGATCAACAAACCTTTGAAGTGACATGATTCTATCCCATTGCCATAATTTTCCTCTACATTGTATGCCTTGCAGTTCCCAAAATTTGACACTATTATGCCATTGGCTTGACCCATCATATAAATTGAGAAATCTTTCCCTGGAGTGAAAGGTTAGATGTAAAGAATAAAGCAAATGTTCACCCACTATTTGTTGAACTTATTGTAAAATACTTGATGTGCCCTTTCCTTCCTCACTTTTGATGTAACCTGTCTGAGTTCTACAGGAGGACAGTCAAAAGCCATTCAATGACATTGTATTTTAAGTCGTAAGCGATGTTGTTGGAATCGATGCTAAAAAAGTAGCCAGTAATAAACCCCAAATTTTCTCAATCTTGGTGTTTATTTTAGAAAATGATGCAGTGATCAATCTGACTTTAATGTATGCAAAATACAATCTTCTCTCTTCCTACTTTGGTAAGATTTAAGCAGATCTTTCTGACAATATGTTAAATTAGAAGTCACTAATTTTTGTAAAAAATAGTGTCTAAAAGAGATCTAAGAGCTGTGTCAATACATTTCTTTTATAGATGAGACAATCAAGGTCCAAAGAGATCAGGTGATTTTTGTAATCAGGATTCCTTCAATTATCTGTCCCATAAGCATGCTCCACAGGACGAGCATCGCTAGGCCAAGTACAGAAGGAGTCTCACATTCCAGCAGCTTACGCTCTGGTTGTTAGTAGCAGAATAGGAGTCTTCTGACTTTAACTCTTTTTTTGCTCTACTGCACAGATTCTTTGGGTAATATCTACATTTCATTCTATACCAGAGCAATAAAGACACATAGATTCCTCCATATTATATGATGTTAAGCCTCACAACAAACAACTGCCACATACAGTGACAAACAGAAGGTAACGATATCAACATAAAGATAAATCAACAATGGCTGACTATCTATAAAGATAAAAGTAATTTTATAATTGGTTTTTGTGCCTCTCCAACACTGGATGTCTTTAAATCAAGGTCACAGCACAGCAGAGAGAAGTTGAAACACTTTTTTGGCACATGGCACTTGACTCAAAACAATCATATCCGAATTCCTTTAAAGGAGAGGCATGACGGGGGCACCGACCTGGCTCAGTCTGTGGAGCATCTGACTCTTGATCTCGGGGTCATGAGTTCGAGCCTCATGTTGGGTGTAGAGAACACTCAAATCAATAAAATTTAAAGAAAAGATGCATGACATTCAGATGCCTCTCACATGTCTGAAGACTTTTCTAATAACCTTCAGGAAACATCCTTCATTAGTGCATACGACATGTTTCCAGCAAAGTAGTTTTTTAAGAGTAACAAATTTCCAGGCCTAAAACTCGGCTATTGCAACCTGAGAGGTTGGTCGAAAGCCATACTTCCTGCGCCCAGAAGAGCAACATTACATTCACGGGTCAGGACGGCCAGACTCACCTCATTTGGATACTCAGTGCTGGCATAGCACCCAAACTGAGTCTCTCCCCGCAATATGGCCAAGTGGTTGGCTTTCCACAGATGTAAGGGGTGTATCGTTTAAAGATAACTATTAACTTGCATAACTAATTTTCTGTAAGTGAAATAACTCCAGTCAGGGAATGCCTAAACCCATTTGTTCTTTAAGGAAAGGGAAAACACATATTAATTTGTATGAGCACAGAATAATTCGAAGAATTCTTTGGTGAGTCCCATCAAGCATCAATAAAACAGTTGACCTCATAATGGTGGGAGGTCTAAGGTAGGATTTCTAGGTTCATGACACCAAGAGTAGTCCATTACCGCGATTGCTATGTCAGCCGTTGCACCAGCCAAGAAGAGTATAGTTACTGATTCGATGTTTGCAGAGCAAAGATCCTGGTAATAAAACAGATCAACATCAAAACTAATTAATCAACTTGATGTGCAAATATTACCAGTCCAGTACCAACACAAAATGTTCTCTTGTGTTGTTATTAAAGCCTGTCACCTAACGCTGTTATTAGAATTTCAGAAAATGTAAGGTTTCGTGTTTTTATTATACTCCCATCTATCAAATTAAGCTGGTGACCCTCTCCTCTCTCTATGGCTTGATTTGCATTAAAATGGAACTAATCAAATTCTTATTTCAGTTAAGTGCTACAAATATTAACAAATGGAGATGCTGGGCGTTCGAGCTAATTTAATTTAACTGTTCTAGTGGCATTCTGGTATGGAGTTGTATCAGATCAACACTCTTCATTATTTCAAATTAATTCATTTATCAGTGAGTTCTACAACACCCTTAAGTGAGTTGGAAATATAGCTCAGGTTTCTCTCATTGTGAGAAATTCCCATTTTGGTTCCAAACCAGTAGGACACGTCTCACTCAACGTCAGCATTTCAATCCATCGCGATTCTGGAAAAGGAGCACTGGAGTTTGGGCGTGTGGGGTACTGCTGTTAACTTAGCAATTAACCTTTGACCCGGGCTTTCTATCCCCCTCCCCCCCCACACCACTGTAGGTTCTTATTCTATTCAAATTAGGAGCAGTAGCACTCGTCAGGTAACCAGAGGAGATCTGTCAGCTGGTCAAAGAATTGTCATTTCATATCCTTCTTTCAAAGAAGTAAAATATTCAACTTTCCTTATTAAGCTCGCTAATGTATTGTACATAGAAAAGGAAGTGGATCGCTGGAATACGTTTTGAAGTCTGGGGTGAAACGTTTCCTTTGGTGTGAATCGGAGGCTCTCGGTGCCCCGTGAAGACGACTAAATCTCTCGCGCTACGAGAAAAGGGAAGGGGGACGAGCCAGTCACTCAGAAAAGTGAGCCTCGACTGTCACAAAGGTGTATATTGCTGATGGTATCGATTCCCTTCTTTTTTTTACAGAAACATCTTGGAACTTGTCAAGCTTTACCGAAGGTGATTTGCGTTAAGTAATGCAACAGACCCTTTAATCTTGCAAACTCTTGACGTGTAATGTAGCCAAGCAAGGGGAAATTAATCAGTTAGTCGGAGAGAGCACTTCCTGCCGTGCTGTGCCCAGGCCTGAAGAGAAAGACCTCTGTGAAAGTAGAAGCCCTAAGGAATTCGTGCTACCTGCTTCCTCATCATTCATGCTATGAATATTCATCCGCTTCATTTGTTTTTTCCGGGAAGCGCTGCTTTGAAAGAAAGGAATTAAGAAAGGTGGTAAAGGAAAAAAGTCAATGGATTCCTGGGGCTTGTGTAGCTCGGAGAATAGGTACTGGGTCACAGAGACTCGTGTTCAATGGATACAAATCTACATGTGTTTGGAAATGAAAAAAAAAAATGTCATTGTCACCTCTTTAATGATTGATCTGAGTACAGTGGCCGCCCTTCATTTGTTGAGGCTACTGTTGTCAGCAGTGTGAAAACCAATTTCTAAAAATTGAGCCTGTAATTCAGTTTCGGAGGTAAAAATCTGCACGGATGGAACTATTCAGTAATTTGGTTCCTGCCTGACCTGGCAAGTTTCAGACCGAGGCGACCGTGGGGAATTGTCTCTCCTGCTCCTTCTGAGACCCTGCAATGTCTCGGTTACAAGCTAGAAGATCGTCAATTTGAGATTCTTGATTGCCTAAGTGTTTGCTTCAAAGTAAACAGGTAATCTCGCAATTAAAAAATCACGGTTCTTTCCCACTTGCTTCTCTGTTTTCCAAGAATGGTTTGAGCTGTAACGGAAGAATGAATGTACCTCAGATGGTAGTTCCAGGGTCTGCAAGAGTCGGGCATCCGTCTGTTCTTATAAAGTTTCTGTCTGACCTTTTGGTAGAGCAATTTTAGGAATGAACCCCAGATGAATGAGTGAAAGCCATCAGATTTATCTGATAAGCACCCTAACGGAAACATTTTTAAAAAAAGAAGCAAGGATCCTTTTTCTTGTGTTTCAAGGATGTTTCTCCTTCCTGAGCGATCATCTTGGTGACTATCTCCAAGATGTACCAAGAGCTACTGAACGATAGTTTCAGTTATGGGCTCCAGTATCGTGCTGAACACGATGACAAAAGTCATTTTTCAGAACTAGCTCTTGGCTCAAACACTGACATTTAATGGCAAAAACTGGCCTACCACCGTGTGACTTATTTTCAATTGCAAGGCAGTGGAAACTAGTACGTGAAAGAAAATGGTAATTTCCTGAACTCCAAAGCCAAAATGGGCAACAAAGCAACTCTGAAGCCTACAATGAGTTGGTTGACCGTGGGGAACCCGGGAGCAATAAACATTCCTCTTAAGCAAGGCTCATGAGTGAGACTGGCTATAAGCTGTGTTGGGACAGAAGGTGATTGAAGAGGACGCCTACCAGTGGCTCATGGGGAATATTTGCCTTTTTAGAGAGCAGAGGTTCAAGGTAGCCCCCTGCTATTCCATAACTATGACGATAGATACACCCATATATGAAGGGCCAAGGCAGAAGACAGAGAAGATGCCAGGGGTTTCATGTCTGAGACTAACTCTGTCTCTAAGGGAACAGCTCTCCTTGGTCATTGGCCCCTATGCTGCTAACTAGCTCTGCATGCCAAGAGCTTCTGATGGATTACAAGATGAGATATTCAAAGGTATTGTAAGTACTCTTGCTCGTAGAACACGAACCATTGAATTATCCCTCATTTCAACAGCAACGAGATTCAGGGTTACTATGGCCTTACGCATCATCCCATTGTAAATACGTCATGACGTCACGAGAGCCTCCGTGTTCAAATTCACTAAAACAGGTTTCCACGTTCCAAGTCTGTGTCTCTATCCGCAAATTGGAAACATAACTTTGGGAGAATGATTTTCAGAATAACGGAAGTGAAAAGAGAGTGGACAGTGAAGCAATTTCTCACCATACACGAAACCACTTAGAGTACTGATAGCCCTAAAGCTCTGATTTTTTTTTCTCATGACTAAGTTTCCTTTAACTTAGGGGCTTTCGACATCTGAATTTTCCGGATGATTACTGACACATCTTCACCAAACTGAAGCAGACACAATGGCATTGTTAAAAAATAAAGACTGCCCACATGAATGCCAATATCCCAATGAAAAGTGAAGAAGGAGGTCACTCAAGGAGTAAATTTGGTCTTGGTGAGGTCAAACATTTGGCTGCTTGGGAAAATCCAGATGTGTGAATGATACGGTTTTTCATCTGGTAGTCTGGTGTTGTCTCGATAGACAGAAAATGCTCAGGTGTTGTAGGTAATGAAATTTAACTTTCTTGTTGCAGTAATCTGTTGCTGGTGATATTCTGCTGCTAACAATCTCTTTGTTGTGCAAAGAGGAATAAATAACGCAGAGCAAATGCTATTTGATTTTTTTATTTACTTTTGGCACACCCAAGAGTGGAAAAGGTTTGGGAGGCTGTCCTGGGGCGGGGGAGGGGGGGGTATTCCGATGGGATTGAGGCACAGACCTCCCTCACCGAGCCGGTTCTGGAGGCCTGCCACTCGGCTCCTTCCTGCCGAGGAAACTTTTTATCCAGCTCTTTTCCATCCTTTTATACTTGCCCCTCTGCTCGTCATGTAGGTCTTACTCGCTCACAAAGTCTACTTGACAGAAGAGTTTAAGGGAAATGCAGAGTCGTTAACTTTTCATTCTTCAAGTAGGAAGTTTCCATTGCAAGGACTTCTTAGATCTTTGAAGCAGAAAAATCATTTAAACTACTCAATGCAGTTATTTCGTGGTGCATGTTGCGGTGTGGACAGAAGTAAAAGCTATTTTTCCCAAATTATACAAAATGCCTACTTGGTTTGGTTTATTGATGTCGTCCTGATTGCCAAGGACTGACTGGTTATACACAGTGGAAGAGTAGTGTTGTCTTTGTCGTCCCAGAAAACGGAAAAAAAGAGAAAATGTCAAAGGAAAGTTCACTCTCCAGAAAGAAAGTTTGAGATAGTCGTATGACTCTTGTGTTTGTGACTAATTAGGGGCGTTTCCTTCCTTGTTTCCTCTGACTTGGCTCTGGACTAGTGAGTGTGTGTATTTCATCAAATTGGGTGCTTACCTCATTTTCTATTCTGAGGCTGGACAGGAAAACAGGCAAGTTATTCCGACCGATTTTCTCTTCTGTGAGTTTAAGTTGCGGAACTCGTTCCGAGGCACTGACCGTAAGCAGGCACACAGAGCGCGATCGAAATGTCACGAGAGCATTTCCAGAGAAAAATCGAAATGTTTTGTACATTCTTAGCGTTTTGATTGCGTCAAATGCTACCTTTCAGCGCCAATTTAGAACGACTTCGTGGGGTAGGCATTGCCCATGTCCTTGTTGGGTCCCTCCTCCCATCACGTGCAGACGTTTCCGAAAGCAATCGGATGCTCCACCTTGTGTAGCAAGGGCCTCCGGCCACTGGGTGTCGCTGCTCTGTGCTGACTGTGTCTTGAAAACGCTCCTTCGGATGGCTGACCCGGTTTGCTAGCCCCCCACCTGTGAAAGCCCTCGGGACCACCGCGCCGCCACTTCCTGTCGCAGGTGTACAAACCAACCCGGTTTGGCTTGGCTTTTCTTTTTCCTTGAGATTTTTGACTTCACCAGATCTTTTCGCAAATCGTTTTACTTTCATGTTACCGACAGGATATTTAGTTCAGTGTTTCAGTCAACTGGCAACCAAGAGGCGACAATCCGTTGGCAACTACAGAAATTTTAGGTGTTTTGGTTTGATTTGTTTTCAGTTATCTTTTATTATGTAATAATTGAATGGAATTTGTGGTTTGGTAGAAAACTAAAAGTCCCTGAGTTGAATATAACGGCTGTTGTAATTATCCTTAAATATATTCTACGAAACAGTATCCTTTCACACTATGAAGTATACTCCTTTCTGGAGACAAGAAGATGGAAGGGCCGTGGTCCAGCGGTGGAAACACACACAGGGGCCTAGCATCTGCGCCCCTTGAGTCCTCATTCCTGGTCGGTCCCTTCAGCCTCAGAAACTCGCCCTCAGCCTCCTTTTTCCCATATGTAAACGAGAGATAATCTTTATCTACCTACCTCATAGTGATTTTGTGAAGATGCGTTAAGTTGGTAAAGTGCGTCGGCACTTGAGTAGCGGTGTTAGCGCAAAGGAGGCCTGTGCGCAGCCCTGAAATAGGCTACAGGAGGGGGAAGTGGAGGCAGCTTAGTAACACGACAGCAATAAATCACCAAGCAGAGAGTACGAGTATTTGTGATCACTTAGCAGAAGTGAAACTTTTTCTTCAAAGGTTTATGTAGAACTTTTTTTTTTTTAATTATCAGCTTTTAATGACAAAAAGTAATTCCTTTCATACAAACGTTGAGAAGCTTCGTACGGAAGGACGATTTCCCTCGTAGCCAAGCTGAATTTTATGAAATAGTTATTAAATATATCCGGAAGACTGGGCTCCTTCTGATGCCTAAAGAGTTTGCATGCCTGATCCCCAAACTACATTTTCCAGAATGCCTGCCTGATACCTGAGTTCAGGACTCACGATTGCCAAGTGGTGTTCTGGAACCCACTACCAGGAGGGAAAATTTTTAATCGATATTGAGATTAGATTTTGTGTTGTTTCCGGTGAAGTTCTTTTTTGACTCTTAGATGACACATCCCTCCCTTCACTACCCAATAAAAGAATGTAAAGCCTTATTTATGCCTGGAACTTCTGAATTGGTTTCTTTTCCGATTATAAATACATTTTAAGATTTTCTAAGAAGTGTTTACACAAGGGCTTCAGCTATATATTGATATACATGTATCCTCATACATGCATAGATCTGAGTATTCAACTATAGGACACAGGAGATGGTGGGGAAACAACCATAGAGAACATCCTGTACAACTTCCCCCAAAAGTCACATGCTTTTTCTTACTTAAATATTTAGTCCGGATAGGAACTAGTGCTAAATCACATAATTTGGGGTTATAAATATTTATCATTTTTCAGTCGTGGCGGTAATACTGTAACGTAGGAATATACCCATTAAACTATACTAACAATTCAGATAATGTCTTAATGCTGTGACTTCACAAGGAAGAGTTATGTACATAAATACTGTCATTGTGCCCTTAGTTAATAATTATATTCCTTTGCAAAAAAAAAAATGCATGCTCTTAAAAACACGAAATAAGGTTTCAGAAAGTTTATCTTGATAAATGGGTTTAAAATCATGTTGTGCCTAGAACTACACAAAGGACACATTCAACATAATCTCTTCTGGATTCTACAATCTAGTTGCCAGTGGTATAGCTTAAAATTTCACATTGGTTATACATTTCTAATGCATGGTATTAAGGTTTCCGGAGCATGAATTTAACCTAGGCAATTGCCTGATCCATTAAAAAAAAAAATGTTTATGTTGCCATGCCAGACTTAAGACAAATACTTTTTTTTAGACTCAAAATATGAGTATAGTAAGCGAGTCAAAATGATTTGGATTCCTCTGACTTTTTTCCCCCAAGTTCCACGCATCAATATTTTTCAAACCCAAAGTGCATCAGAATATCCTTGTTTCTGAAGGGAAATATCCATATCGTTTGTTTTTGTGCAAGAAAACTGAAGTTAACGGGACTGGATTCAGGGACGTGCAAATAAGATACAGTGTGGCACGTTCTAGGGGGGCTGGCCAGGATGAGGGGGGCGCTGGGAGAGAAGGCATCACTGGCAGGCTTACCACCAAGGTACAAAACAGAATCTAAACGTAGTAGCTGGACAACTCTTTGAAGTGATGGAAATGGAATTCCTCACCAAAGAGATGAACACACAGGTGGAGACATGTTATTAGACAGAAGCTATGCATCTAATTGCGGGGAAAACGAAGTTTGAACCTCCCCTACTTCACTCTTAAGGCTTTCAAGCCCACATGGAAGGCTCTAGAGTCTTCCCCAAAATAGAAGACTTTTTTAGAGAACTACTTTTTAGCAAAGATGCATGTGATTGTACTGCCGTGGACCAGCCATTATGTAATTATCACATATGTGATGCTTTACAAATGTAGTTGTCAACTCTTAGGGTCACTTCCAGTAAATTCTGTCCCATAAACATGTGGCAGAAAATTCTCTTGCTCCAAAGGAATGCCTACCAACTTGCTTACAGCCAGTCTTACCCCTCGCATCTTACTATCGCAAAACGTTCATATCCAGATGGTATGGGACGGTTGAAAAATGAAGCTTTCGGTAAATTGCTTATTGAAGGTCTCACCTGAAGCTTCTCTTCAGTGAAGGGGGCAGGAGGAGCGGGGAACCTGGGTGAGACTCTTGTCTCTATTAAATTGTCTCTGCTTTTCTTCTCAGTTACCAGACAGCTTGGTAGCCTGGAGAGCAAGATGATAGGGAAACGTGCACATTAGGTTTTTCCCATTCCCAGAGCAAGGAGGGCAACCAGGAAGCCAGAGGTTCCCACGCCTTTGAAACCAAATAGTACATTGAATTTAGGGCTAAGACAAAAAAGAAAAAAAAATGTTGTAGAGTATGAGCGACGTCATCCTTCCTACCAGTTCTTTTCTCAGTTTCTACTGAATTCTTTTTACGGTCTAGACCAGAGGTTTCTAATAATGATCACTGATGCCATTTTATGTTATAGCTTCCACGCAGAAATGGTGAAAGCATGAGTTACCCCCAAAATTACCGGGAATACTGACTTTGTCTGAAACTGACACCCTCCCTAGCAAACTAGAAACAAATACAACTTAGTATTCTGGCGTCACTACGAACATCTAGTAAAAAAACAAAAAGTAAACAAAAGGAGCGTTTTGCTCAGCATTAAACCATCGCACAACATAAACCCGTTTCCAAATGGCAAGGATTTTTACTACTGACATTCGTCCTTCCTTCTGCGTTATTTTCAGTAACTAATTTTCACATCTAACTACCTCAGCTACCGTCCTTTCGTTTAGAAACATGAAACCATGCACTTTGTAACCAACAGGTTTTTCATTTCAAATTTCAAAAGGATACTTGGTGCAAAGCAATTTTCCAAAATTTATATATGACGGAAGAAACCCACCCTCAGCAGCTTGTCCTTAACTCTGTTTGGTTGTTTCTGAGTTGGATTGGGGTTAAAAAAAAAAAAAGAAAGAAAGAAAGAAAGAAAGAAAATTCGTTTCCACTTAACACCAAGAAAAGCTGCTCTATATTTGCTTGATTTGCCTTAAGTATTTTGTGCTCCTTTCCCTGTTCAATTTTTTTTGTTTGTTTGTGTTAAAGCGATCTCTGAAAAGAAAATGTAACAGGTGGCAGTGAGCATCAACTAAGAGAAGGGACCAATCATTTCTCAGTTCCCTGTCGTCAACTCTGCATGACATTCTGATTGTGCGAAATTGCCATTCCTGTGTTTCTCTCTCCCATGACCACTAGAGAAATAAGGTCCGAGAGACCCCACGTGTGTGTTTAGGGAACGGTGTAGACATTTCCCCCAGGACAAGCACAGTGCCTGGACCCGAATGATAACCTTGGCGGTTCTTGGGCTTTTACTTTGTAAACATTGTACAAATGTATTTGGAATCTTATTTGAAATGAAGAGTTAAACTAGTTACGAAATTCTTTTCCTTCCTGTAAATATATATATTCAAACTCCATGTATCCAAACATTCCTTTAGCGTTCGGATTGTAAGAGTGTCTTTATTGGCTGGAGGCCGCCGTCTCGGGCCGCGGTCCCACGTGCTCTAGTGGAAAGCACAGTGTGTGGTGTATTTGATGTACTATAATACCATAGTTATTTTGGTCTGTTAAGTAAGTTGCAATTTGTGATGAAATGAAGTGGAAAGTAGTGCTTCATAACGAGCAAATTTCCTCAGTTACATGATTTTTTCTTGTAAAACTTAAAAAAAAAAAAAGAAAACTTGAAATTTTATATATTTGGATTTTGTAGATTTTTTTTTTTATTTTATTGCAACACAAGGTACCAAAATCATTAAATAAAGTACACTGTGGTCATTTTAACAGAAGTCTGAGTTCCTGATTCTTTCTAAGTGCACGAAGAGAGCAGTCGTTGTGGGTCTGAGAAGGGAAGGTGGCAGAAGGCCATATTCTCAGGCATAGTCTTGAGACAAAGTGATTGAAACCTGAAAGTAAACGAAGCTGAATTCTGTCAAATCTGAAATAAGTTTAAAATGAAATTATATCCATTTCTAAGTGTATTTCATTTGTTTATTTCTGAAACATGCTACAGAATGTTTCTCCAGAACCACTATAAAGAGATGTTTCAGATCACAAAGAGGGTAAACATCTAAATAATAAACATTAATAAAAGGAAAAACTGTCAGCGAACAAAAGTGCTTTAAAAAAGATGAAGTGGGGGCATCTGGGTGGCTCAGTCGGTTAAGCGTCCGACTTCAGTTCAGGCCATGATGTCACAGTTTGTGGGTTCGAGCCCCGCATGGGGCTCTGTGCTGACAGCTCAAAGCCTGGAGCCTGCTTCACATTCTGTATCTGCCTCTCTCTCTACCCCTCCCTCACTCACAGTCTGTCTCTCTCTCTCTCTCTCAAAAATAAACAAACATTAAAAAAAATTGTTTTAAAGATGAAGTGTCTAAATGCCTGATTCTTCTACAAAATTAGGGCTTATGCTTTATATGATTGTTTTCCTTAAAATATTCTTTTGTCTGTTTGTTTTAAGGAAATTTTCTTTTTCTGTACAGTTTGGCCAGAGGTCTAGCGGTTTATAAAAGCCTTCCTTTATCAAAGGGAACTACAGCATACGCTGTGACGATATGTGTAGAAAGTATTACCAATGTCAAATAGAAACAGATACTACTATTAGAAAGACCAATGATATAAATTTCAAGAATTCATTTCTTTTCAGAGTAATTTATTAGAGTGCTCCTTATGACTATAATAGTAACATGTGCTGAATGTAAAAATACATGGTTAGTATTGGGGTTGGGAAGGAAGTCACAGCAGGGAAGGAGGTGGGGTCCCTGGATGAGCAGAGTCCTTACCTCACTTTGCCTGACTCAAAACGGAAGCAAGCAAAATTTAAACTTCTACTGGGTTGAGCTACTGACAGTTGGGGTTGTCTGTGACAGCAGTTAGCTTCCTCTGACTTCTAAAGGAGCATTCCATGGACCAGGGATCTACAATTAGCTCAGCCATGAGGATGATTAGCTCAACTTCCTACCTGAGTTTCAAAAACAAAGAGGAAAAGAAAGGGCGATTCGTGTCTTTTCTATATTCTCTACAATGAGTGGGTATTGTTATAATCTGAAAACAAGTAACATGTATATTTAAGGGTAATTTTTTTTAAAAGAAAACATACCAGGAGCATCTGGATGGCTCAGTCGGTCAAGTGTCCAACTTCAGCTCAGGTCATGATCTCGTGGTTTGTGGGTTCGAGCCCCATGCTGGGCTCTGTGCTGACAGCTCGGAGCCTGGAGCCTCTTTCAGATTCTGTGTCTCCCTCTCTCGCTGCCCCTCCCCTGCTCACGCTCTGTCTCTGTCTCAAAAATAAATAACACACACACAAAAAAAAAAGAAAAGAAAGAAAGAAAAATATACCATATTCCTGAATTAGAAAACTTAATTTGGTGAAGAATGCAATTTGCCTCTGATTAATCTAGAAACAAAATACAACTCAAAATAGAGCCGCAAACATATTTTATAAAGCTTGACAAAATGATTATAAAGTTGATCTGGAAGAATAAAAGCATTATAGTAATCAAGTATTTGGTTTTTAAATAAGAGTATTGATGGAACTTGCCCTCCCAACCTGTTATAAGTAACAATAACAGTGTTACCAGCACAAGGATATATTTAAAAGTTCAGAAACAGAATCTTATATTTTATATAAATGAACTTAATATATGATCATTTTAAATCAGTAGAAAAAAGATGCCCTCTTCAATAGATGGTCTTAGAATAACCAGCTCACCAACAGGGTCACCTCTTACCTCCAAATCAGATCATACAGATTAAAGATCTAGCCCTGAGAAAAGTTCAACTACAAAAATAGTATGCTCCTGTCATCTGAGATGGGAAATATCTTCTTTTCTTTTCTTTTCTTTTTAGATTTATTTATTTATTTATTTTTGAGAGACAGGGAGAGACAGAGCACAAGCAGGGGATGGGTAGAGAGAGGAGGAGACACAGAATCCGAAGCAGGCTCCAGGCTCTGAGCTGTCAGCACAGAGCCTGACGCGAGCCTTGAACTCACAACCGCGAGATCATGACCTGAGCTGCAGTCAGACGCTTAACCAACTGAGTCACCCAGGCGCCCCGATGGGAAATACTTTCTAAGTTTCATGAAAGAGACAGAGAAAAAGAGAGATCATTGATAAGGAAGTGAACCAAGGAAGGATACGTATATCTATATCCATATCTATATCGATATACACACACATACATAGATACACATATATCCATTACTTCTCTTAAAGGAGAAATACAATTGTCCAAAAATCAACTAAAAAAAATTATTGAACGTACTAAACTGGACAAATATCCTAAAATGTATATACAAAGATGTTTAGAACAGGAAAAATTGGAAAAAGCTATGGTATATCCTTACAATGAAATATCCTATAACAAGGAAAAATAATAACTTTTAAAAAGTCTTTTTTGCACTAAATGACAATATTAATTATTAAAACTTCATTTTGAAAGCAAAGAACAAAGAAACAAGCGTCTCGGTAAACCATAAACAAAAATGCACTAGTACATTAGAATATCCAGCAAATAGCGGCATAATGGACGAAGAATATTGAAAGGAAAACTGACTAGTTAAATACTCAGCTGCCTGAGAATAGTCCTGTCTGACATGCCGTTTGATCAGTGAGTATGAAATTGGCAACTACTCCAGGTGCGCATTGAATTTCTTTGACAGATTTTCAAAAGAAAGACGCACCCTCGTAGGGCAGCACCTGAAAGCTTCTCAGAAGGGTCTGTGCCTAGAGCAGGTCTACAAACAGTAACCGGGTCTTGAAAGACTTTAGGACAAGTCTGCATTTTTCAGACAATCGGAGTAAGCGTGAAAAAAGACAAGAGACAAGCAATGGTCACCTTGAGAACGAACATGCATGCAGGAAACCAGGACTGCTGGAGAAGTCTTGCAAAGGAATTACTGTGCTTATTCAGTAGAGCCAAAACATGGTGGCACCTACTACATATTGAGTACGAGGCTCAAAACACAGGGCGCTTGGGTGGCTCAGTCGGTTAAGCGCCTGACTTCAGCTTGGGTCATGATCTCATAGTCTGTGAGTTCAAGCCCTTCCCTGGGCTCTGTGCTGACATCTCAGAGCCTGGAGCCTGCTTCAGATTCTGTCTCCTTCTCTCTCCGCCCCTCCCCTGCTCATGCTCTGTCTCTTTCTCTCTTGCTCTCAAAAATAAATAAACATTAAAAAATTAAAAAAAAAAAAAGAGGATCAAAAGCCAAGAACCACCCAAACAATTAAGTTGAATTATTCCTGTCTTTAAAATCTTCATTTCTAGTTCCAATTCTCTATATATGACCAGCCCTGCCGAAAACCGGTTGGCATTGACCCTTTACATAATGAAAACCCTCACTGCCTTTCCATCTCACAGACAAACAAGAGACATAAACTCTGACCCTTCTCCTGAAAATCAGAATCTATCTGTATTTGCAACCATCCTTGCCACTGTCCCCAAAAGACATCCCTACATCTTTTCCCAGGGCTTAAATGTCCACTGTGCTTTATAAACCCATTCCTTTTTTTTTTTTTTAACATTTATTTATTATTGAAAGAGTCAGAGTGTGAGCAGGGGAGGGGCAGAGGGAGAGGGAGACACAGAATCCAAAGCATGCTCCAGGCTCCGAGCTGCCAGCACAGAGCCTGACGCGGGGCTTGAACTCACAGACCGTGAGATCATGACCTGAGCTGAAGTCAGATGCTTAACCCACTGAGCCACCCAGGCGCCCCCAAATCCATTACTTTTTACTTCATTTATGGGACATCACTCCATCTCCTCTCCCTGTCTTTCATATCTTTTCTGAGACCATTTTCATTCTGTCTGCCATCACGCCAAAATTGTGCGAGACAAAAATCAAAACTTCGATTTTTCCCCCTTTCCCTCTCTCTCTCTCTTCCTCTTTTTTTTTAAGTTTATTTATTTTGAGAGAGAGAAAGAGAGAGAGAATGAGAGCGTGAACAGGGGAAGAACACACAGAGAGAGAAAGGGAGAGAGAGAATCCCAAGCAGGCTGTCAGCACAGAGCCCCATGTGGGGCTCAAGCTCACAAACCATGAGCTCATGACCTGTGCCGAGATCAAGAGTCGAATGCTTAACCAACAGAGCCACCCAGGTTGCCCCTCTTCCTCGTCTTCTCGTCTTTCCCTTTTCCTTATTCATTCAAAAGCAGAAAAATTGAAGTGTCAGTTCCTTCAGAGTAGAGATCACATCATGGTTTTGGTTTGCTTTTTATTGAATGAATAAATGAATATTATCATAGACAGATTCATTAAGTTCTTTGCAACCTAACTTTCCTCATCTAAAGGTGGTTGTAGTGAGGGCTGTACAGAAATCACCTGCTCAGTGGCGGCACCTTAGTAACAAATAAGATAACCACTGCTGCTGAATTAACTTCTGACAATGAAGAAGTTGCTCCTTCCCAAGTTCAATGGCCTCTGCACTATTCTCCCACTTGATTTTTCTGGCTGCAAGTAGAGGTGTGAGGTCTCTTTCTGCCTTTCTGTATTCTCCCTTTTCTCTCTCTGGGTGGGACCTCTTCCTCTTCTCATGCTGAAATGTTGGTGATTCTCGATGTTCCTTCCTCAGCCCTCTTCTCATCTTCCTTAAGGTCTAGCAAAGCCACTCCTGACGCTTTAACTACTGTTACGCACAGAAGATTGCTAAAAATATCCCATCTGGGGAGGCTCAGACATATAAAGCCCCTATTTAAAGAAAAATAAAAGAGCGTCCATTCCCCCCAATTTTTCGAACTATTGGTCATCAGATATGCCATTGGAAATATGTTCCCATTTTCTTTTTTGATGACTCAAGAATGGATTGCCCAGAATAAATTGCCACGCAGAGCAGAACGTTTTGGTATAGTTATTTCACTACTGATTTTGGTCCACTCTTTATTGCCTTCGGGAGAAGCGTGTCAGGAATTGCTTAAGATTGTTAGTATTGTTGACCTTGGCTTACCTTTTGGCTTCGTAACCCTGTGTAAACTCAATACGTCCATCTCTGTTGAGACATATGCAAAACTACTGTGAACATCAAGACCATCAAGTATTGTTTGGTGAATCTTTCCAGTGGGTGAAATAGGGACGTGTTTTGCCCCACTTCTCATTAACTTGCACCTTAACGACTTGATATTTATTTTTGGTGAACTGAATACCTCCCGTTTCTTCTTACTCAACTCATACATTGGAAAGAAACATTCTATGTGCTGATAAAATTATCTTACTGGCATGAACTAGGTCAAGGCTTTATAGAAAACCTACCCTCTGGCTAATTAGTCTTTGAGTAGATTGAGATTTCTACATCCAGATCATTAATGTTGTAAACATTCCTCTAAATTTAACCAATGTTTAAATATATGTAGCAAGCAATGTATTCAGTTATCTAGGATACAATTTGGTTAATTGGAGGGTTCATTAAGAAGTTCCATTAAACAAAATTATGATTCTTTGGGTACAGCACCAACTTTAACGCATTTACATTTTTAATGTATTTAAGCTACATGATCAGACCTAGACATTTGAGACTCCCATCAATAATTCTTCCTATGTCAGTGGGTATCCAAAACAATTTTCCAAGGAAAACCTTTACCTTGCATGCCAGGCTTCCTTCCTCCAGCCTCTGGGGAAGACAAAGTGACAATATATTCAGACACAAGTTTTTTAATTCATGACAAGATATCAGTATTAACTCAAATGCAATTAGCTGTTGACCTATGGTTCTTCTTTAAAAATGTTGATACAAGGGAACCTGGGTGGCTCAGTGAGTTAAGTGTCCGACTTCGGCTCAGGTCATGATCTCGCGGTCTGTGAGTTTGAGCCCCACATTGCCTCCGTGCTGACAGCTCAGAGCCTGGAGCCTGCTTCAGATTCTATGTCTCCTTCTCTCTCTGCCCCTCCCCCACTTGCACTCTGTCTCTCTCAAAAATAAATACATATATTTTCAAAAAAAGAATATTGTTCTGTATAATCACATGGTGCCCTCTTTATGAGAACCCACAGAAGAATTGTCTTTCAGATCTCAGTACCAAGGATAGTTAGAACCCCAAATAGCACTTCTGTCCTAGGAATACTGTGAATCAAATGTTTCCCACTTTGTGGTGGGTCATAGAAAACTCGGAGACGCCTACCTCTAGCAATAGGTAAAGGCACCTGTGCGTGTGTGTGTGTGTGTGTGTGTGTCTACACCTCGGACCTTAAGTTTTTCAAAACTTCTATTTCTGTTCTCCACTGACTGTTCTCCACTTGTGTTCACCACTCTGAAAATTCCCCACTTAAAAAATTTTTTTTTAACTTTATGGTGTGCCGTATCTTTGAAAACTGCCTCAGACTGGTTAGTTTTCATATCTGAGAGCATAAAAATAAGCAAAAAAAAAAAAACTAAACTAAATAGATTATGAGGGTCAATCCTTAGCCTTGAACTGTCTCCCTGCCTCCACACTTTGATTGTTTACCAGACTTCCCTCCTCAATCTTTCCAGAAGCACCTCAAATTCAACATGGAAAGAGACTCGCGGTCGTTTAGTTTCTCTTCATTCATTCAGCACCATCGCAAATGGCACATCGTCAGTGGCTAAAGACCTCAGTGTTGTCTTTGACCATCCGCACCCTCCTCCCCACAAGTCTGCCACTCATCCTGCTGATTATAGCTTCGAAATGTCTCCAATCTGTCCCAGCTGTCCTGCTTCACATCTGTGTCATTTCTCACCTTAAACTATTAAATTGGCTCTTATTTCTTACTCCAGCTACTAAATTGACTTTTATTTGAGTTTCCCCAGGCTAACTATCCCTCTTCCAAGCCCTCGTCTCTAAGTAGTTTTAAAATATCTTGTGGAGAACTTTCAAACACACATCTAACTGATATGTCGGCCTCACCAATCTACAATTATGAAATGAATAAATAATAGGTAAATAAAAAACTAAGGGGCGGTTTGGACCGCTTTCGTTTTTTTCCCCCAAACTTAAATGACCATAAACTTTATTTTCTTGGGTTTTTTAAAAATGTGTCAAGGTTTTATTTAACTTCTAGTTAGCTGGTTTAGACTACTTTCCATCTTCTTATATGATCAGACTTGAATCATGCCAGTCATAAAACTCTCCAGAAACTCCACAGGCTACACAGCAGTATACAGACTGGCCATGGAGAACCAAGGCATGGGCAAAGGCAGGGGGTATTCATGACAACCTCAGGGGAACAGAATCAAAACTGAGTCAGAGGGACACGTGCAACACTCGATCGAGAGCAAAGGCCAAGACCACGGTGAACACGGTGGACTGGGTCACACCAATTAGTGAGTAGGGGACTTGAATGGAGGGTCCTCCTGACAGGCGGGAGGAGAAACCCATGTGCCATAAAGGAGCCTGATCAGGACTGGTGAGTTAGAGGAAGGGGTGGGATTGACCAATCCCAATCTCTGGACTCAGTAGGCAGAGAAAGTGGGCGGGGCAAAAAAGGAGCCATGTTGGAAGCTATAACTTGACTCCTTCCCAAGAAAGTTACCCAGGATTTCTTCCCTTGGGAGCTTCCCACTGAGATACCAATTCCAGTCTTTTTTTCTTTTTTTTTTTTTATTGAAGTTTATTTATTTTGAGGGAGGGAGGGGCAGAGAGAGAGAGAGAGAGAGAAAGAGAATCCCAAGCAGGCTCCAGGCTATCAGTGCAGAGCCCAACGCGGAGCTCAATCCCACCAACTGTGAGATCATGACCTGAGCTGAAATCAAGTCAGACGCTTAACTGACTGAACCGCCCAGACACCCCAACGAGACACCAATTCAAATTTGAAAAGAACTGAAACAATAAGATGCAGAAATGGCTCTTCATCAATTAAGGGCTTTTTCAAATTTCTCTGAGCAGATAGTGTTATTTCTTTGGGAATCCAGAGGAAAGCATGCTGCTTCCCAATCCTCCCTAGTATCAGGCCAAGAATTAGTTGACCAGATGTTCAACCAGGACATATATTTATTTCCAATTCAACTCAAGGCAATAAGCAGTGATTTGGGGCCTCTGGTATGTAGGCAGTTGTTAAATTGGGCCACCCCAATCCAACACAGTGGTGCTGGAATGCCAGGAGTGAAGAGCTGTCAAAGATCTTCTCTGTCCCAACCTCACCAGAACCTAGAAGGATATTATGAGAAATATCATCAATCCACAGAATCCCCATTTTGGATGTCCATCTGGCCTGCAGCCCGGAAGCTATTTTGGTATTGCCCCACAATACCAAAATATTGGTATTGTGATATCAATAATATCAATATTATGATATTTTGGTATTGCCCACATCATCCTCCCCCAGGCATACACTATGTGGCAAATGGACAGTGGTGGGCTTCAGGGAATAGTACCGTAATGAACAATGGCCCTCCCAACCTAACCCTGTTTCGTCATCTCCCACTAACTTCTCAGGTCACTTCAGTCTGGCTCTCATAAGGTCCCCACAGACCTTCTAAAAAGGTCCAGTGAGTAACGTTTTTCCTTTATTTGATCCAAATGTAATCGTCAGAAATCCAGATGTCTCCCTTGACTTCTCACTCTTCCTCACCTCATCCAGCATCTGCTCAATTACCAAAGTGAGTCTACCCTCTAAGTATCTCTACATTCTGCCCAGTTCTATCATCTGCCCTAGACCATTATTCCAGGGACCGGGTATCATTGGTTGTCTTCTTGTTCCGATCCAATCCATTTCACAGAGAAACCAGAGCCATCTTTCTAAAATGCAAGTATGATCAAATCTTTGTCATAAAACTTCAGTGGTTCATCAGTGCCCTTAAAATAACTTCAAACCACCGTGGCTTAGAAGGCCCTGCAGAGTCTAGATGAGGGTAACTCTTTCAGGTTCATCTCTCGTGTTCTAGCCACAAATAAATTATTTCAGTTTCTCGAACAGTTCTTTGCCTGGAACTCTTCCTGTCCTGTAACCTTTCCTGCTCCTGACCACCTTTAATGTCAGCTTCTCTGTACAGTCCTAGGAGCTCCTGGACAACCCACTGCATCCAGTTCCTCTGCCTTCAGAACACTTGTTCTCATATTGTCTATTTTCTTGTTATCTCCCCCAAAAGCCTGTAAGTGCAACATCAGGGACCATATGGGTCTTGCCGACCATCGCGTGTCTAGTGCCTCACAGAGGGCTAGACACATAGAACACAAAGGAATTCCAACGCCAAGTTGGGATTCACGTTTTTACTTTGGTCTTGTTTGGGGGATGCTGATGGGCTCATGACAGCACAAGGAGACTGGTCGGCATGTAGGTCTGAGCTAATAAGGAACAAAGTGTTTACGTGGACTGAAAGCTTTCCCTACCCCGAAGTTCAGAAAGCTTGGCATTGCAGAGTGCTGTCCGATATGATCATTGTTTAGGAATACTTGTGTCCTCATTAGCTCAGGCTGCTAGACCAAAGTAGACTAGGGGGATTTAAACAATAGACACTTATTTCTTACAGTTCTGGGAGCTGGAAAGTCCAAGATCAAGGGGTTGGCAGATTCTGTTCCTGGTAAGAAGCCACTTCCTGGCGCATAGACTGCTGCCTTCTCACTGTGTGTTCACCATGGCTCTTTCTGAGTCCTAGACAGTGAGAAAGAGAAAGCGAGCTCAGGTCTCTTCTTTAAGGGCACTAATCCCATCTTGAGGACCCCACCCTCATGACCTATCTAAACCTACTTACCCCCCGCAAAGCCCCACCTCCAAAGACCATCACATCGGGGATTAGGGCTTCAACATACGAATTTTGGGGGTGACACAATTCAGTTCTAGCAATTTACAACAGCCCTCCATTCTCAAGTCTGAAATTTCACTTTCTTTTCACTGAACCTAATTAGATACATAACATTTTTACAGATTTCTTTGGATTCATACTTCCTTGGGAGCACTGCAATGATGGGCAGTTGCTAAAAAACGAAAGTCTAGTTAATTTCTAAGCTAACGAATTCAATTGTTAAACATGTCTTCAATAAGAAAAGAAATTTAGGGCAATTAGAAAGCGAGGAAGTCTGTGCCAAAAGCAGCAATTGATTAAAAAATAAAAAATCAGCAGATAAAATAATGTCCTGGAAATGTTGTAACAGGTAAAGGTATTATATTTTGGAGCTGCTGATCCCAAAATGTTTCGAATGAGATTCACCACCGCATATGTACTTCAGTATCAAGTCAATTTAATGCAGTCACATTTGGCAAACAGCAGCGCCTTTATTTACAGATCGACTCTCATGATAATTTTAAACAGAATCAGATACTCAGGGGCGCCTGGGTGGCTCAGTCAGTTGAGCGTCTGACTCTTGATCTCAGCTCAGGTCATCTCATCGTTGGTGCCATTGAGCCCCCAAACTGGGCTCTGCACTGACAGCACGAAGCCTGCTTGGGCTTCTCTCTCTCCCTCTCTCTCTGTCTGCCCCTCCCTGGCTCATGCACTTTCTCTCTCTCTCCCTCCCTCTCTCTCTCTCTGTAAAAAAATGAAAATTTTTTAAAAAAAAAATGACATTCAATGATATTTTGGAAAATATATTCAAGTGGGCTTACAGAGAATAAATGCAGATTCTTGCCATTTTCCATGCAACGCCACTCTGGAAGAAGGACCAGTGAGATGGGAGAACAGGTGCAGGGACTAGATACCCAATGGGATCCTCTGGTTTGCTGTGGCCTTCATGTGTATGGCTGATTTCTAATGAGAAAATAGGTAGGGAGGACTTTTGGAAAGAAACCTGCACGTGACCTCTATCAAAATAAAGCACCTGCCAGCTTCTTCCCCGCTAACAAATTTCCTCATTTTGAGCATGGCCACACCTGCCTTACTGATGCCTAAACTCAACCTAGAATTCTGGGCTTCCTAGCACCTTTCACACCTGAGTTTCTCCAGGGACTACACCACTTGGTAAGATGAAGGGTAGTCTAGGCAAGTTGAAGGTACGGATGGGGCAGGGCGAGGACCGTGCATGGAAGGCACAAAATAATCAATGTCTGGTTCGACCTTCTCTCTTCTTTCCTCCCTCATCCTCAAGCCCCTATCACCAACTCTGTTTCATTGATATGGATTATAGGCTGAGTTGGGTCTCTCCAAGTTTCATCTATTGAAGCCCTAATCCCTAATCCCTCGAGTTTTGACTATATTGGAAGATAATCATCTTTCAAGAAGTGATTAAGTTAAAATGAGGTCTTTAGGGTGGACCTTAATCCAATGTAAGAAGAAGAAATTTGGACACAGCAAGGATGCATACACACATAGGAAAGACTGTGTGAGGACACAGAGAGAAGACGGCCATCTCAAGCCAAGAGAGACCTCAGAAGAAACCAACCCTGCTGACACCTGGATCTTGGATTTACAGCTTCCAAACCTACGAGAAAATGAATTTCTGTTGCTTGAGCCACCCAACTGTGTTTTGTTATGGAAGTCCTAGCAAACTAACACAGTATGTTTGATCCAATCTTAGCATGAAACTTAATGTTTTCTTCTATTTGTTTTTTAATATTAAACAGCTTTCAAGCAGTTTGTTTCCAACCAGTTCTCACGGACGCACTCCATCACAGAGATGACAACACGTGCGAAGTCCCTGAGGCAGAAGAGGCGGCAGGTTTAGGAAACTGCATGTAGCTCAGTCAGAGGCAGCCCTGTGATAAGGTGAACCAGGGCAACTCCACAACCCTGAAGTGTGCAAGAGTCTCTAAAGACCCCAGAGAATCAGCAGCATTCAGTTATCGGCTATCAGGTTCCCACTGCATTCACATAACTGCAGTTTGTGTCAATTACATACGTACATATGTTGGCAGTTATTGTTTTAAAAGAGATTATGATCTGAGGCATTTCACCAGCACAGTTCACTGAATTGAATATCCTTATATCTTTACTTAGAACGAATGCACATCAAAACTGCATGTGACTTCAGTAGAAGAGCAGATACCAAAACAGAGGCGCCTGGTGGCTCAGTTGGTAAAGCATCCAACTTCAGCTCAGGTCATGATCTCGCGGTTTGTGAGTTCGAGCCCCGTGTCAGGCTCTGTGCCGACAGCTCAGGGCCTGGAGCCTGCTTCGGATTCTGTGTTTCCCCCTCCCATGTTCATGCTCTGTCTCTCTCTGTCTCTCAATAATATAAAAGTTAAAAAAAAAATTTTTAAGAGCAGTTACCAAAACATGCACTCTTATGAATGCACATCTCTGATTTATAATCAGACTGACTGACTCAAAAACAAATTTCAATAATCAGAAGCCTGGGATGGCCTAATCGCGAATGAGACACAAAGAGAGAGTGGAATATCTAAATTAAAAAAGAGTCAATAGGTCTTTTGAATACAGGCAATCAGTAAAATAAAAGCTAAAGCTTGCTGAGGGTCTCATCTTCATCAGATGATTGAACCAAATGGGAAGGGGGGTCAAATATAGTGATTAATCCTTTACATTCATAGACAAATATATTAGACTTAAATATCTTCATGGAGAGCTTGGGTGGCTCAGTCAGTTAAGTGTCTGACTCTTGATTTCAGCTCAGGTCATGATCTCGTGGTTTGTGAAATTGAGTCCCACATCAGACTCTGAACTGACAGCAAAGAGGTTCTACCTCTCTCTCTGAGCCTCCCAAGCTCACACATGTATGTGCACTCTCTCTCTCTCAAAATAAACAAACATGTTTTAAAAAAATAAATAAAATAAATGTCTTCTTAAAATTTAATGGGTAGCCACCTAGGAGAAAAAAATGGACAACAAAGTTCAAAGTGAAACAGAATCAGCGAAACATATAACAAACGAAGAACACAAAACAAAAGGCAAGAGTAGGACCAACTACACGATATATCCACAAAATAATTATTAAATTTAACTTGATCACTAAACAAAATGAGAACGACAACAACAACACCACCACCGACAAAACAAGTGAAACAGAATTTGCAGGACACAGAACAGCTAAAAGCATTGACAGATCAATATGGCACCAATGATAAGAAAGCATAAGTGAAAGACTTCTATTAGTATCAGGTAAAATAAACATATGGGACAAGGAGAGATATTTTACATCGATAAAAAATGTTCAATTTAACAATAACTTATGTACATGACAACAAAATTTCAAAATAGTTAGAAACACTACAAGAAAATGTAAAATTCACAGATCAACCTCCCTCACAAATCAACTAATTTACATAAATTAAAATAAGGAAGGACATGAGGTATTTGAATAACCTTGCAACACAACAAAATTTGACCTTGCATATTGAAGTATACCAGAATACACCATCCCCAAATACACCTCTTTGGCATATGGATTATTTTGAGCCCAAGACCACTGAGAATCAGCAAAAGGAAAGTTCCCTACCGTGTTTCACCCATCTATAGGTCTGTCTTCATGCCAGTGCCATACTCTTCGTGACTCTAGCTTTGTAGTTAAGCTTTGAAAGCAGAAAATGTGAGTCTTCTAACTTTGCTCTTTTTCAAGATTGTTTTGGCTATTTGGAGTCTCTTGAGAGTCCATATAAATTTTAGAGCGGATTTATCTATTTCTGCAAAAAATACCATTGAAATTTTGATTGGGATTTCATCAAATCTGTAAATCTCTTTGGATTGTATTGACATCTTAATAATATTAAATCTTCCAATCCTTGAATGCGGGACGTCTTTCCATTTATTCATCTTTAATTCCTTTCAACAACGTTTTGTAGTTTTCAGTGTACAAGCATCCCTTGGTTAAGTGTATTCCTAAGCATTTCGTTCTCTTTAATACTCTTGTAAGTAGAACTGCTCTCTTAATATTTTTTTTTATATTGTTCTTGGTGCCTAGAAAAAGGACTCGTTTTTGTGTGTTGATTCTGTTTCCTACAACTTCACTGAATTCATTTATTAGTTCTTTCTTTTTTGTGGTCTCGTTAGGACTTTCTACATATATAAGATCGTGTCATCTGCTAATAGAGATAAGTTTACCTCTCTCTTTCCAATCTGGCTGTCTATCTTTTTATTGCTCTGGCTAGGACTTCCAGTACTATGTTGAAATGGGGTCCATCAAATTTTATATTCTACTCCATAATATAGCTGCTGTGGTCTGAATGGTTGTGTCCCCCCAAAGTTCATGTTAAAATCCTACCCTTCAAGATGGGGCCTTTGGGGGATGAGCAGGTCACAAAGATGGATTAGTACCATTCTAAAAGAGCCCTGAGAAAGACATCTTGCCCCCTTCACCATATGAGGCCACAACAAAAAATGGCTTCCCCGGGAACAAAGAAGAGAGTTCTCACCAGACTCCAAATCTGCTAGTAGTGGGATCTTGGGCTTCCTATTCTAAATTGTGAGAACTAAATGTTTATTGTTTATAAGCCACTCACTTTATGGTACTTGTGTTATAGCAGCCCAAGAGGACTAAGACTATACCCGTGTTTGTTTTACATGAAAATAACACGTTCTCTGCCAAATCTTCCAATAAAATCGACACACTAGAATGAAGTACTATGTTTATGCTGTGCCTTAATATATCCCTCCGGCGATATGCTGGAGGTAGCAACTTCTGTCGACTAAAGAATTTTGATTAATAAATCTCTAGCATGCTATAGACATTGTATACGAAACATGTATGCAAAACACCGGTATCCTGAAATTGACCCTGGGGTGGGGTGGGGTGGGGGGAGCATTACTGCCACAGAAACCAACATCACACTGCAGTGAGGGCACTTTTTCCCAGACAGCCCATTGGAAGACATTTATAAGCACAGGCCTGCCCGAGCACCCCTCATCTGCCCCGACAGCTGCCAGAAACCCCAGTAGCAGATGAACAATCATGTGTCAAATTTCTCGCTGCTTCTCTCCACTCCAACAAAAAAATCTCTGCATTTATTCACCCACCCATTCTTGGGATTCTACCCTAACTTTAATCTTCGCCTCTTTCTTGCTCTTTCTCCCCTGTATATATAAATATATATATATATATACATATATATATTTAAATAAATAAATATATATATTTAAAAATATTTTTAAAATTCTTAAATATTTTAAAACTATTTTTTAAAAATATATATTTAACTATATATAGTTAAATCTCCCTCATTTAAAAAAAAGAGAGAAAATCCTTCAATATTTCAACCCCCTCAAGAAAAAAAAATGAGAAAATAGATGAAACATATGCCTGCAGAGCCTAAAAACAAAACAAACAAAACCAATGGATATTCTGAGGCTGCAATAATGTTTTAATATATATTACTGAGGCACCAAAAAAATCCTTTCTAAGCACTGATGAGGGAATATAAGATTTCAAAATAAACAAAGAGAATTTTTTGTTACTTTTAAATGGCCAGGGGCAAATCAGTAGAGAAAGAATGTTTTGTGAGTAATTTATAAGGCTTCAAATGTTTTGTAGATGCTTACAGTGTTTAAATTACAAGATTTTTCTTCCCCCAGTTCTAAATATTTTACATGGTTTCCATTAACATACAAAAAACATAAAATGAATAGAAATAGTCCTCTTTCTTTTCCAGTGATCTACTCATTCTCAATCAGAGGTAACTAATGGTAACAATCTCTCATGAATTCTACTAAATGTTGTCTGTGCTTATATTAGCATATTTACAAATATCCCATACTATATATTCTGTTCTGAAACTTGCATTTTAACACAATAATGTATTTTACTGACACCTTCCCAATGTCAATACATAGTTGAGATCTAGTATTCTTTTTAACAGCTGAATAGTATATTACACTATGTGAATACATCATCATTTATTTGATCCATTGTTATTATGGATAAATGGATTGTTTCTGAATGTTTGCTTCCATAAACAATATTGCAATACTTGTTCTTAAATATTTGTGCTTATGTGAGCATTTCCTAGACATTTAATGGTGAAATCTTAAATGTGGGTAGACAGTCCAGAGCAGAATTCTTCTGAAAATGTACCAGTTTGTAATCTTACAATAAGGGTAATAGAGTACTTTTAGCCATTCTCACCAATTCTGGGTGTTATTGCTTCATCCTTGTCAATATGGAAAACATAGTAAGTTTTTTTTTTTAATCAAGCTAAATGATGACCTCTGAAATGGTACTTTAAAAAAATTTTTTAATGTTTATTTATTTTTGAGAGTGAGAGAGACAGAGCATGAGCAGGGGAGGGGCAGAGAGAGAGGGAGACACAGAATTCGAAGCAGCTCCAGGCTCTGAGCTGTCAGCACAGAGCCCGACAAGGGGCTCAAACTCATGGACCGTGAGATCATGACCTGAGCCGAAGTCGGACGCTTAACCAACTGAGTCACCCAGGTGCCCCTGGAATAGTACTTTAAATACTCACTGTGTGTCACAAACAAGACAAAGATGTCTCCTTCCACCACTTCTTTCGACATCACATTGGAAGTCCTAACTAATGCAATAAGACAAGAAAAGGAAATAAAATGTATTCTGACTGGGAAGTGTCTTAGTTTGGGCTGCTATAACAGACTGGGTATTCTGGCTTACAAACAATAAAAATTTATTTCTTGTAGTTCTGAAGACCAGAAGTCTAAGATCAGGGTCCCCAAGAATCAGGTTCTGGTGAGGACCGTCTTCCCAGTTGCAGACTGCTATCTCTGTATTCTCATATGGCTGCCAAAGAGCTAGAGTGCTCTTTGGGGTCCCTTAAGGACCCTGATCCCATTCAAGAGGACTCTACCTGCATGAGTTAATTACCTCCCCAAAGTTTCACATCCTAATACCACTATCTGGTGGGGGTGGGGGGTTGTTATGATTTCAACATATGAATCTGGAGGGACACAAACATTCAGTCCATGACAGGAAGGGAGAATGTAAAACTCTTTGGTCATAGGTGACATAATCGTCAATGTAGAAAATCTGAAAGAATTGATCAAAAAAACCTCCTAGAACTGATGAGTAATTATATCAAGGAGGCAGGATACAAGGTTCATAAAGAAAATCGTTTTCCTACATAACTGGCAATGAACAAGGGAAATTTGAGGTGGAAAACACAATATCATTTATAATTAGACACTCAAAAAAATACTGTTTGTCGCACCATGCCCTGAGATGAACTTTGCCACTAATGTTTTATTCTTTATAAGTTGCTTTAGTTACTGTTACTGGGAAGTTTCAAGTTAAATTGAGGTCAAAGTACTTTTTTTTTTCCTTTACAATCAAAAATCATTAAGAGACTGACCTTAGTATCTGTCAACCAAAATCCATTCAACACCTCTCTCACCTGAAAGTAATTTTTTTTTTTTTGCAAAGGACTGGCAAAAATAACGAGCCATTATATGTGTATAAGAGAAAGCAAGAAACATGTGCCCTTAGACACAGAAAAAGAAAAGTATCTCTGACTCCCTCTGCAGTTGGGATACGCCTTTAAAATAATTTCCTAGGAAACTGGCTTATGTTCTTCAGGCTATGCCTACATTTGGAGCCAACTCAGAACAATCTTCCCGGCCACAAGCCACCACAACGACTGCATAAGGACACTACTCAGCCCCTCAAAGCTCCTCCTCTTTTTCCCCCAGACACTTCCTAGAAAATGCCAATAATTTAATAACAGCCCCAGACTGAGCTCTCACTCCACAATCCAAAACCTAGTCTAGTTCTTTCCATTTTAACCTGAAAGAAAGAAGAAAAGAAGAAAGAAAGAAACAAAGAAACAAAGAAACAAAGAAACAAAGAAAGAGAAAAGAAAGAAACAAAGAAAGAAAGAGAAAAAGAAGAAAGAAACAAAGAAAGAAAGAAAGAAGAAGAAAGAAAGAAAGAAAGAAAGAAAGGCACTCCACGTGTCTTTGGTGCCTCTGCTGTGGATATACTAGACAGTTAATACCTTTAATACAAGTTACTAGTTTACAGAATTTTTCTCCTCCCGGGAACTTTCAGTCCCCAAGACTTGTTCTTAGCCTAAACTACATATTCGTTGAATCAACAAATGAAAGAATAGATGGAAAGATGAATGAATAGCCGTCTGGACATCTGCCAGGTCCCCCAAACATAATCTGAGAGGAACTCTAAACGTAAGAATGGTTACAGTTTTTAAGAGAGAGTTTGAAGTGCCCTCCTAGCTGGGCTGCAGAGGACATTTGCACATTGTTAGGTCATCGCAGGGGGGCGCCCTGCTGTAAACTCTGTACTTTCGAACAGTGAATTGCATGAATTAGTTCAGAGGTAAAAGAGCTCTAGGAAAGACATTCATACTAAGTGTAGAGAAATGACCTTAGAGCAAAACATGAAATCATCTCACAGTGACCTTTTCCCACCATAACTGGGTTGGTTCTACCCCTTTCTCCAGCGCTCTCCTGCCAACAGGGAGGGCTGTGCCACTGCCACTTCACTCGCCAAGAACGGTCCTAGGGGACACAGGGGACCCAAGCAGGAGCAATCGGACTGCGTTCCAACGTTATTCAAACCGGAACTGTCTCCTTCGGTCCTGGCTGTTAAGCGGGGAGTCAAGAGAGGTCCCGGCAGCTGTTGCCCTAAGAAGGAACTGGAAGTTCCTGAAGAAGCAGAAACGTGAGCTGGAGAGAACTCGGCCAGTGTCGTCTCCACCTGCAGCAAACTGCAAAACTACCACGGCTCTTCCCTGTGAGATGAGCCCCGGGCCCGCTATGATGCAAAATAAAATCACGGGGCCTCTCGTTCAAAGGCAGGGGAAGGGTGTCGTGGAAGGTACTAAACTGTAACGCATTTGCCTTTTCTTCCGCGGTCTTTTCAGGCTCCGTCGCGATGTGTTTTATTTGGCGACTATCGCACTCCCTGGGGCGCGGGGATCCGGGCGAGGCAGCCCCGAGCGTCCGGGCTCTCGAGCCGGAGCTCGGGTGCGGGGTCCCACCCCCAGGTGGCCCTAAACCAGCTCCGATCTCCCAGGCCCAGCGCTGGCTTCCGCGCCAGGATGCTCCGCGTGGCCGAAAGGCGGCGGGCGACAGGTTCACCTCCGCCTAGAGCGCACAGCGCCGCCAGCCGGGAGAGGACGGACAGCGACCGCCCCGCGCCACGGCCACGTGCGCCCAACCCCGCGGCTCCCGCTCCCGCTTCCGCACCCGGGGACCCGCCTGTGGCCGAGGCCCCGGAGGTGACTAAGCTCGGAGGGAGATAGGAGATCAAGTACTGTATACCCAGTGAAATTTGGATGTCAGATCGTTGTGCGGTCTATCTCGTGCACAATCAGAGAGAGAGGGACACTTTAAAATGATCCATTGGTATCTGAAATTCAGACGTAACTGGGCATCCTGTTTCGGTTTGGTTTTGCTTCATTTTTGCTAAATGTGGACATCCCAGACCTGGGCACCAGGGACCGGGGAAGTGGGCGGTGGAGAGCGCATCCTGGGGAGGGGGGAGGGGGAGGGGGAGGGGGAGGGGGGGCGTTATGAGCCAAAGCTTCAAGCCTCTGGGCCAGTCTCCATTGTCCTATCAGATTTCACTTACGAAGACAAATTCAAAGGTAAAATTATTAAGAGTATCAATGGCAACCACAGAGCGTTAAACCCAAGGGCAGCGCCCTCCTGAGCGTGGGACCCTGCACCGTGCCTGGGTCACAAAGTGCGTGAAGCTCCCGGAACGAACCCGTCTGAACTCTTTCCACCTAAGCTAGTCTGAGTTGAGTTCTGCCACTTGCTCACAAGAGGATTCTGATGAATATACCAAGAATCATATTGGAAACCCAAAGGCCGAAATTATGCATTTACAGCGGCAGTGGCACTGGTAAGATATATAGTTTCGGAATAAATTTTGATTCTCTGCTCTAGGGAAAATATTTCTTCCTAAGTCTTCCTGGAGCTGTACTGTACTCAAGAAATATTGAAGAATTCTTCCTGGTCCTTATTTCTTTTCCAATCTCCATGCAGAGTATCACCCTCCTGTCTCAACAATAATAAATGTCATCATTAATTAGACCAAGTTTATTAAATTATATTCATATTACCTCCTGGAGAATTTTTTCATGTGATTTAAAAGGCTTTCTTCCTCGTCTCATCAGCAACAAATTATCTCTGAAGGTGATTTTCCTATTTTCATTTCTCCAGCAAATCCTGAGGGTACACCCTCCTTGTGGCTTACATCACTCTTGCACAAACTATAGATTCTGCTAAAACTTCATCTGTAAGGAATTTTGAACCGGAAAGCCTGCCTCTCTTGTGGTTCCCCCCCTTCAGGGAAAACTGCGTGACTCAAAAAGGAAAATATTGAGCCGAAGTCGTTTGTCAACACAAACGTGTAATGTTAAGGGGCACATTCTACGAGAAGCCAAGGGGATTTTAACCGGCGCACAATCCAAGGGAATGGCGTTATTGACTATTTAATAATTGTCCTTTCATTGCTTATCTCCATTCTTAAGATGGATTTCCAGACGGTTGAAATCAATATGTCTCCTTCAGATTTATAAGAGAATTCAGTACTGCTGACCCTGGGCCTTACTGGTCACATAGCAATAACGATGGAAGAGCGAGACTGGCAAGTCGAGAGGAGGGAAGAGCCTTCCAGTCTTTTGATTTAATTCTCTGGGGCCTCCCGATGGATATCAGAGTAATAAGAAAATAATGCCACGGGTTCATAAAATTAATAAACCGTCTCCAACAAATTTGATGGCCCTGTTTTTAAGATTAACAGAATTTGTGAATAACAGGGAAACAACAGATGTTCTCGTTTGGAAGTTCATGAGCGTATCAAATATAACCGATTTTTAAGACTTTCCTTGCAAAATGATGAGGAAGCCATCAATCATAGAAGGATACTAAAATGGCCATGACTGTGACGCCAAACAACTAGACGACTCATTAATTTGGAGGGAGAAAAATATTGTGTTTTCTGATAGGCTCTTTCTGGAACAGTCCTCGGGTCTTTATCCGAGAATGTTCACGTCACCCACATCATCGCCTTTTGCCAATGTTCACTGGTGTGTATTAACCTCCTGGTCCCCTTCGCGCCTGGCTGCGCAGTTTCATCAACCAACGTTTTCCTTTGTTTTTCAGCTGCATTCCGCTTAGGAATGGTTGACAAGGAGCTGCGCAAATCCCGCGTTCCTTTAAAAGGAGAGAAAAATCCATGTTTTCCTCAACTCTGGCTGCTGTAACAAAATACCATAGGCTGTGTGTTGTAAACAACAGACGTTTATTTGTCAGTTTCAGAGGCTGGAAACTCCAAAATGGAGGCGCCAACTTGTTGGTTTCCTAGTGAGAGCCCGCTTCTGGTTTGCAACGGTGGCTTTCTGGTAGCTTCACAGGAGAGAGAGAGAAAGCTAGCCGTCGTCCTCTTCCCATAAGGATACCAATTCCATCGCGAAGCTCCACCCTCATGACCTCATCTAATGCTAATTACTCTCCAAAGACCCTCCACCTCCTAAACCATCGCATTGGGAGTTAAGGTTTTCACATATGAATTTTGAGAGGCCCGGGACATTCAGTCCACCAGGACCAGTAACAATTTGCTGGAACAGGACAGCAAATAAAATGTTCAGGCATACCTCACAATGTAGGGGAAATAAATAATCTTTAAGGAAAACATTTAAAAATTGATCAATCTATATTTAGGTCATTAAGATAAATACATTACATTAGAAAATACCAAGAATTGGGGTGCCTGGGTGGCTCAGTCGGTTAAGCGTCAGGCTTCTGCTCAGGTCATGAGCTCACGGTTCGTGAGTTCGAACCCCGCGTCAGGCTCTGTGCTGACAGCTCAGAGCCCCGGAGCCTGCTTCAGATTCTGTGTGTTCCGCCCCCCACCCCGTCCCTCCCCCACTCACATTCTGTCTCTGTCTCAGAAATAAATCAACATTAAAAATAAAGAAAAGAAAAGAAAAAGAAAACACTAAGAATTAGCCAGAATTGGGAAGGTTGTCTAATAGGAAACCAACAATATGCGTAAGAAACAAAGAGGGTCCAGGCACATTATAAATCCTTTCTTCCAAAAACATTTCTAGAATATTTCTTGTTTATTTTTATTTCTTTTGAGAGAGTGTGTGTATGCAAGCAGGGGAGGGGCAGAGAACGAAGGAGACAGAGAATCGCAAGCAGGCTCCACGCCCAACACTGCCAGGCTCAATCTCAACAACCTCGAGATCATGCCCCGAGTGAAATGCTCGACCCCCTGAGCCACCCAGGCGCCCCTGAAACATCTTTGATTGGATCTTCTACTTCCATTTTGAGTGTCAGTGATTTGACAAAATAATGCTATCTTGTTTAGTGATGGCTTACTTAGGAACCACTCCAGTTTGAAGAAAATAATACCAAAAGGAATCCATGGCAATGCAAGTCTAAACGTGAGCAAGAAACTGTTGAAATAATAGAGAGAGTTCTTAACGCTATATGAGCAGTGATATGGGGGGAGTAAGTGCAAGATACAGGGTTTCCCTGATGATACAGACTTTGAGGCATCCGGACAAAGCGCCAGTAAAAATAACTTCCCCAAAATTATTCAGTGAATTTCAGCCATCATTCTAATGCATGTCTACTCTGCCATTTGGATCTTGAACATCCTATGCATTATCCAAGCCATCAGCTTCAAAAGATGATTAAGCATAAAATCTTCCCATTTTGTTCTTCAATAAAAAAGGAAATGAGATCTAAAAGTTGTCATTGTGTTGTTTTCTATACCAAAATAACAGTCTTTTCCTTCATATGAGTGGTACTTGGGTCTCTTTCCAATTTTCTCTATTTTACAAGCATTTACAAGAAAGGCACAGAGTACTTATGTAGACAAGTCCTTAATCATCCCAGGTCACTATATACAAGCTTTTAAGATACATTATCCTCATTTCGTGTTTAATCTTCTTGCACTTAATAAGTAGGGAGCCCTGTTCTTGGCATGGGAACTTCACTAAGATTCTAAAAAATAAGCTATTTTTAAATTTGTTTCTTACCAAGATTAAAACCGTTTTAATCTAGTGTTTCATGCTCAGTCCCCGTAGTTTAATACCACAATATTTCTTCGCAAGGCCTGGATTGTCGTTCTAAGAACCCTTAATACGAGTGTATGACAAACTGAGAGAGAAGGGAAGGCAGGGGAGTGTGGGGGAAAAGGTAGCTCTATTTATGTCATTTAACTTCATCTTCATTAAAACCCTAAAGGGAAGATATTATTGTAAACATTTGCAAATGGTGAAACACAGACCCATAGAGGGTTAGCAACTTGGCCAAGACCTGACAGGTAAGAAGAAGCAGAACCCAAGTTCACATCCAGGGTTGTCTTATTATAAACCTATCTTCAGTCTACTCCACCTTGCTTCTTCCAAAGCACAAATCATTGGTCAAAAATTTGGAGAGTTGCTTGCATCAACTAATCCATGTGACACTGATTTGTGTGGGAGTGGGGGAGGAGGGACATAACCTTGATGAAGAGGGAAATCTCTCTTTTTAGTTGGGAGCCCAGTGGGGGAACCAAATGAGCATCCAAGAACTGCTTGATAAATAGGATGGCTCTTGATGGGGGCAATGGGAAAGGTGCTAGGGGACTTGGTCTACCCCAGAACTTGGTGCTCCTGTAACCTGATCGGAGCTCCCTCAATTAATGCTGCAAGCTTATCGCCCCAAACTTCTTTCTAAGCTGTCTGTACCAGGAGTGACCAACTCAGAGACCGCTGGGTCTAAGGGCAGCCTAGTGGGACATGCTTGTGTGTCACATAACAGTCCACGTAGTCACATTCTACTGGGGCCAGAGGACCTTCTCCTGTAATGTTCCATGCACTGTGCCTTTTGGTGGCGACATGGCATTGAACCCGACCCATGTGGTTTCTACCTGAGGTACTCACAGTGTAATAGCACAATAGAACACAGTAGAACACAGTAGAATAGCACAGTAGAACAATAAGCACCAAATGCTAAAACATGCATGACAAAGAAATTTAACTTGCAGTGACCCAGGGTAAGTAGATGAGATAGGTCAGTCTGGGCTGAATGTTTACAGTGTGACCCCCCCCCCGCCAAGGAACCCCACCTCTCAGTGTTTATGGAGTTGTGTAATCGCCCCTATTCACTTTACTCTGGGCTCAGCCATGACTACTCTGGCCAATGGGACGCCAGTGTGACACAGGCAGAGACAGTTGTGCACATTGGAGCTTGTGTTCTTGGGACTCTTTCCCAGATTCTTAGATCACAGGGGAAGAGACAAGAGCTCAACCATGACTAGTTGTAAATTTCCTACCAACCCTGGCAAGTGGGGGCCAAGCCAGATTTATGTGACTTAGAAAAACTAAAAAATAGTAATTTCCTTCATCCCAGCACGGTGAAACAAATTTGACACACTTAACACACACTTAACACAGACTTAACAATCAACTTCCACTTACAAAAAAAATGTCTCCTTCTGTAATCTATGTTATTTGCAACCAAAAGAGTTTAAATAAAACACTCCTTTGTGAAAATGTCAAAATGCCCCCAGTCTACCAAAAGTTTTATATGATTTCAAGAATAAAGTTTCTAATTACCACCAATTTTCCATCAGCAGTGGAAACATTCCTGTCAAAGATGCAGGAAGCCTGGCGCACCTGGGTAGCTCAGTCCATTGAGCGTCTGACTCTTGATTTCAGCTCAGGTCATGATTCCAGGGTCAGGTGATCAAGCCCTGCATCGGACTCCATACTCAGCTTAAGATCGTCTCTTTCTCTCCCTC
Organism: Prionailurus bengalensis; assembly: GCF_016509475.1. Classification (NCBI taxonomy): domain Eukaryota; kingdom Metazoa; phylum Chordata; class Mammalia; order Carnivora; family Felidae; genus Prionailurus; species Prionailurus bengalensis. The sequence continues at coordinate 7,911,217 of NC_057353.1, forward strand.
TGCCCCTCTCCCCACTCATGTGCATGCTCTTTCTCTCTCTCTCTCTAAAATAAAAAAAAAAAAAGCAAATAAAAAGATATATAGGAAGCCTAATGGATGGAAGGGGTATAGACAAGAATATATACAAAGGTTTTTTTCTATTCTTACCAGCCTGTCTCATTCCCAGTGTTTTTCTGGTCCTTAAAGAAGAGCTAAACTTAACCGTATTCATATGTTTCCATTTTTCTAGGCTTTCGCCTATGAGCTTACTTGAAGGAAAAGTGACAGAGAATGTCATTATATACATATGTATTTATATCATATATATATGGTACAACAGCATAACAGGCTTTCAAATGAATTACGGATAGATATATTTCCTATAGCTACCATAACGAGTTACCTCAAGCTTGGTAGCTTCAAACAATACAGATTTAATCTCTTACAGTTCTGGAGGTCAGAAGCCTAAAATGAGTCTCACAGACTCAAGGTATGGGCAGCGCTGGTTCATTCGGGAGGCTCCCACACAGAATCTATGCCTTGTCTCTTCTGGCTTCTGGAGGCTGCCTGCCTTTCTTGGCTCCTGGCCTCATTGCCTCAGCCCAGCCTCTGGTCCCATCATCCTATCTCCTCCTACCCGCTCTGGGGTCCTGCCTTCCTCTTAAAAGGACCCTGGTGATTACATGGGGTCCATCTGTATAATCCCGAATGACCTCTCTGTCCCCAAATCCTAACCTTAATCACATCTGCAAAGTCCCCATTGCCATATTAGGTAACATATTCACAGATTCCAGGCATTCGAATGTGGCCATCCTTGAGTGGTGATTATCCTGTACACCAGCGTTTCCAAGAGTCTTTACCTACCCAATCTAGTAGACATAACTGAAAAAAGTAAGTCACTGTTATGTGTTACCCAGCTCCATGAGCATCGAAAATGAAGCCAGCCTGAGGATTTCGCATCATTGATAACCTGTCTGACGTGTATCTACGTAATGAAGATTTTATGCAAATACATTACCCTTTATCCCCAAACTCAGCTATTCAAACAATTTCTAAGACTTTTTTCTTAAATCAAAGTGAGGGTGCCTGGCTGGCTCAGGGGCACAGCGTGCAACTCTTGATCTCAGGGTTGTGAGTTCGAGCCTCATGTTGGGTGTAGAGATTACTTAAAAATAAATTCTTAAAAAGAAGAAAGAAAGAAAGAAAGAAAGAAAGAAAGAAAGAAAGAAAGAAAGAAAGAAAGATGTGGGAAGTAGAGAATGGAGATACCCATAGAACCTATAATTAGAAGGGACCTCAACATCTGAGTGACGCAGACACGAAAATCGGCACCTGATCAATAAGGACTCAAGATGATAAAGATATTTCAAAGCCCTTGAGTCCTTGAATAAGTCAGCTGTACCCGAGGAATCCTGGTAGCTGTCATCCTGGACACTTCTGCAGTTTCTAGAAACAGAATCGTCACGAGAGGTCAGGCCTAAATAGGATTTTGTCCTGTTCATTTACCATTGTGATTTTTGTCATCCATGACTTCTCCAAATGGGTGGAAACATTAAATAGTTTTCATTATTATGGGAAGCTATTTCATTTTCATCATGATGAATATTTGCTCAGTTCCCTTATCTTGTTGGAAAAGAAAAACTATGAGTGCTGAGAATTCAGGAAAACAAACATTTATTTCGGGTTTCTCCTCTACAAGTCTCCACGCCTAGGCAGGTGCAATGGGGAATATGAAAATGGATGAGAACCCTCCAGAGGCTCAGAGTCTTGCAGAAAAGACAAGCTCACACACAAGCAAATCTAAGGCAAGGTGTGCTGTGATCTGTAGTATAATATAGATGCTCACAAAAGCAACAGAAAGACAGGAAGGAAGGAAGGAAGGAAGGAAGGAAGGAAGGAAGGAAGGAATTCATTATGATGGGGGGTGGGGGCTGGATCTGAGATGAGCCATCAGAAGTGATGTGTTTGGGCCAGGCCTTAGGGGTAAGAAATATCTTTAAAAGACAAGTACAATGTTAGCAGCTGGAAAAGATACAGCTTTGGGGAGGTTCGCTAAGGTTTTAAACTGCAAAAAGCAGTTCACTGTTAATGGCATTGACATCCTTAACTTCTCATCCAATATGGTTCTTATTTAAAGACCAAGATAATAGCTTCCCTTAAAAAAATTCTGCTTGCCTAATTGCTAATAATATACTCGGTAATAGGCTTTGGCTGATTTAAAATAGTGGTTTTCTTTTTTTTTCCTTAGTACCTTTGTTTAAATAAAATTCTATTCAGATGTCAAAACCCTCCATATGAAACAGCAGCGCCCCCTTTTCCTGCTCCTTCCTCACCCCCTCCCCACCGTAGCTTCCAAAGCAGCTCCTCCCAATAGTTCGGAAACCATGATTATAAATAAAAACGTACCGCACGGCTAGGTGCTCAGTCACAAACATTAACATCGCCTTAGATGTAGATAGAAACATCCCCCAGAGCTCACACCCTAATGTGTTTCTAAAAACAGCATGTGTCACAGAAGGTGGCACGCGGATGGTGTCACTTGTCTCAGCAAAAAGGAGCTCTTCCTTCAATGTGCATCTTGCAGCATGAGGAGTTCTTCCCTTGCTCGTGGAACTGGATTTTGAGACAGTTGGGGTCACAGCGGCCTCTCCCCCCACCCACATTGATCTGTTAGTGGCCTGCATTCACCGATAGAGACAGCATTTCCTTTTTGTCCTATCAGAACGAAGGACCTGATTAGTTCTGACGGTGTAATGATTGAAAGTGCCAGTGAATATGTAAGCGAAATGCAGCCAATGGCCGCCATTTTTTTTAATTTTTTTTTAAACGTTTATTTATTTTTGAGACAGAGAGAGACAGAGCATGAACAGGGGAGGGGCAGAGAGAGAGGGAGACACAGAATCGGAAACAGGCTCCAGGCTCTGAGCTGTCAGCACAGAGCCCAACGCGAGGCTTGAACTCACAGACCATGAGATCATAACCTGCGCTGAAGTCGGACGCCCAACCGACTGAGCCACCCAGGCGCCCTTTGCCCTTATCAATTTAAAATTTGTTTTATAATTATTGATTCCTAGTCCATGTTTTCCATTATAGATTAATTTGAAGGCAAGGATCTTATTTAACTTTTCATTTTTCATGCACTTGCAATAAAATGCTGTACATATTATGTAATAAAGAGTTAACCGGTTGGACTTTCACTCCAATTAGTTCAGACCTACTGCTCCAGTTTAAACAACCTGAGGAAATTTTCATATTCTCAACAGCAACAGAAAAGTAAACAACAGCCAGAAATACATCATACTTCAGACTTTGATTGAAATCAGCCCACCTCTCCATAAGATAGAGAACTACAGAGTTTGAGTAAAATGTAACTGGCAGAAGTTCCACAAAGGAAGGCAGGGGTCCTGTTGTTGACTATGGAGAAAAAAGACGCAACTTTGGAAGGTGACCACCCCTTTCCACCAACCTCCTTTCAAGGCATCCCTGTGTCATGGGGGGTGCTCCTCCAAGCCAGGTCTCCTGCTCACTCACTGGGACCTCCATTAGTCTGGTAGGACTGCCATAATAAAGAGCCACAAACCAAGTGGTTTAAACAGCAGAACTGTGCTGCCTCACAGTCTGGAGGTTAGAAGTCCAAAGTCAATGCGTCAGCAGAGCACATCCTTCCAAGGGCTGTGAGGGAGAGATTCCGTTCCCCGTGTCTTCCCAGCCTGTCTTTGCTGGCAATCTCTGGCATTCCACGGTGTGCAAAGGATCACTCTCACCTACGTCTTCATCTTCGCATGGCTTTCTCCCCGCGTGCGCGTGTCTGTCTCCAAATTTCCCCTTCGTATCAGGACACCAGTCATATTGGATTAGGGCCCATCTCATCTTAACCAGTGACATCTGCAACCACCCTATTTCCAGGAAGGGTCACATTCTGAGGTACTGAAGTCGTATCAGTCCGGGTGCTTCAAAACCAATAAGATATATAGAGGTACACATATAAGAGGAAATGGGTATATAGAGATATATATGAGATTTATTATAGGGATTGGTGCGTGTGGTTATGGAGCCCAAGGAGTCTTCGCGTCTGCCATCTGCAAGCTGGAAAACCAGGAAGCTGGTGGCATAATTCAGTCCAGGTCAGAAGGCCTGAGAGACATAGGGGCCAACTGTGTAACTCCTGGCCCAAAGCTGAGGGTCTGAGAACCAGGAGCTCTGATGTCTGAGGGCAGGAAAAGATGGATGTCCCAGTTTAAGAAAAGAGAGGGAATTCTACCACTTTTTGTGGTGATCCAAATGGATCAGATGATGCCCACCTGTACTGGTGAGTGCAGATCTCTTTACTCAGTCTACTGAATCAAATAGTAATCCCTTTTAGAAATACCCTCACAGGGCATCCCTTGGCCCCACCAAGTTGACACATAAAACGAACCACCACGGGGGATTAGAACTTCAACACCTGCTTTTGGGGAGGGAGCGTGTGTAATAATTCAATCTATAACAATGCCTTAGAAAGTCTAGAAAGGATTTTTGAGTCTATCTCAAGCATGGAACTTGAAACCTCTTTTCTCACGACAGGACATTTAAACCCAGTAGTGTCTGGGGCTCAGAGATGGCTTTAATATGTTTTGCCTGGAGGTCAAAGCCCAGCGAACACATATGTAAGGATGATGCCCACAGTTCCCAGACCTACAGGCCCCTTACGCCCACGGCGCACTGCAAGAACCTTCAGGGGAACACTCCCACTCCTCCACGAGACTGAGAACCGCATCTTTGCTTTTTGCAGCAGAAAAAAATTAGGCTTCAGTCTGGTTGCATCCTATCAAAACTCAATACACCGCTGTAGAGACCACCCAACTCTTCTAGTGAGCCAGGCTGTTCAGCGTGGGCCACAAAGGGCCTGTCACAGGGTTCTCTGCAATGACCCAGTCCTGGACTCCTGGCCCAAATGCAGGAGGAACCCAAAGTCTAGAAGACAACGATTTCACCTCCTGAACTCACATCTAACTGGAAAGGAGAGTCTTCTGCAGAAGACTGACCACTGTGTCCCATCACACGGGAAATCAATCGGTAATGCATTTTCTGCATTGGGTGTAGCTTTAGGTTCAAAATGTGTGCTTCAAGGGCAAGATGAAGGCCTCCAGACCCACACGACAGAAAGAAAGGGCAGATGCTTAACCAGAAGGCCATGATGCCTTCTGGCCGCCATGTTGGCCCAATTTCCAATCCCTCCCCACTGGGTGCACCATGAAAATTTCAGAGCTCTAACCATCCCCAAGCAGGCCCTGCACTGTGACGCATCCATGCCTTTGCTCAGGCGGTTCACGCCCTGGAAGCCCATCCCCCACTCTTCTCCAGACGTCTCCACTCCACCTGACTCAACTCTCCAGACATATCTTGAAGGACGATTTTTCAAACTCCACCCAGGTAGATGCTTCCCCAGGCCTCTCATGCAGAATCCGTTCTTCCTGCAAATTCTAAATAACATAAGTGCACCTGCATGGCCCCATCTCAACAGGTGGCCTGTGAACACGTCTCACTCTGCACCGGCTTCGGGGGTCGGAGGAGGGGAGGGGATTCCATGCACTAGTTCTGGTCTCTGAAACCCTAAGTGGCTTTGCAGCCCAATCGCAGGGCCATACATCAAGTCAGGTAACTAGTGTGCTTCCGTGTTTTAAGCCAGGAGCGTGGCCACTCTTGTAAACCTATCTTGTCTTCTGCAGGGATCCCATCAACCTATGATTATTTTATCACTGAAGGCGCCGTTTTAATAATGTGATAAATGTCTCTTATTTTCCGTAGAAGTTTCTGCACAGGCAGGTATTCGTTTGCTCTTCAAATCCTTTTTAGAAAGAAGTGTGCTGGCATTTGTCACTAATCAGCTGCAATTGTTTTTTAAGTATTCACCCACTATCTTTACAAGTTTGCAGCTGCGGTAAAACCTGCATGCTTTGGGATTTTTCGGATTGCTTCCCATACTTAATTACGGTGCAAGACATAAAAGTTGCACCTGGTTTCGGAATTGTAAATATCTTAGTGAATGTGATGTTAGGAACAAGGGAAAAATATATTTGGGCTCCATGGAAGGACCTAGATGATATCATTACCTTAGATAAAACTGTCCTTACGAGGAGGAGCATAATTTCTCTGAGGTTAAAAGACTATAAAGTTCTCTGTGCTGGGGAACTTGTTTCTGTACCACTTGCCATTACCATCTTCCTGTAAAGACGGGTGTGGACAGAAGGCTGACGAGGGAGGTCAGATTCCCAGACTTGAGTTCTTCCACCAGCATATGGCAGGAGTGCATATGGCTTAGACACTCATCTGGGTCAGAAGGTTTTTCGAAACAAATCAGAAATGATCCAAATGGATCCGATGATGCCCACCCATACTGGTGAGTGCAGATCTCTTTACTCAGTCTACTGAATCACATAGTAATCCCTTTTAGAAATACCCTCACAGGGCATCCCTTGGCCCCACCAAGTTGACACATAAGATGAACCATCATGGGGGATTAGAACTTCACCACATGCTTTGTGGTTCGGTATAGGGTCTGTTAGGAGGCATGAGATTTTGTTCAGAGAACTGGAAGTCAACCGCTGAAAGCGATGAGAGAGACACAACTAATGTTTCTAGACTTAAATCATTAAGATGGAGACATTGTTACAGGTACCTATATTCTGCTTTATCTTACAAATTTTGTTATCAGTGAGGAAATTAAGCATCCGTTCCTGTCATTGACAGCTCTCCCATAACACAGGCTTACGTTTTCTTTTGTAATATTGCAGTTGGCCTTTAAAGTTGAGAAGTGGAAGGCTTAAAAGTGTAATACATTTACAAAGGCATTGGCTTATTTATTCCCTGAAAGATTTCGAAATTTAGGGCTGAAAAAGACCTTACTTTTATTTTTTTTTAATGTTTGTTTATTTTTGAGAGAGAGAGAGAGCGTGAGTGGTGGAGGGGCAGAGAGAGAGGGGGTGGGGGAGACACAGAATCCGAAGCAGACTCCAGGCTCTGAGCTGTCAGCACAGAGCCCGACGCGGGGCTCGAACTCACAAACCGCGAGATCATGAGCTGAGCTGAAGTCCGACGCCCAACCGACTGAGCCGCCCAGGCGCCCCAGTTTTATTTTAATATTACAAAATTTTCTGTTGCTGCATACATTTGTGTGCATTTTTTCATCCTGTTTCAATTGCAAGTGTTACGTGCGGCTAAAATTCTGGACCTCACTTTAGCTGGAGCAAAGGCCTTGACTCCGTCAGCACTTTCACTGACATTCTGTTGTAGGGCCTCATCCAACCGACAGCGACCATGAAAATTTTACAATAGCAGAGCCTGGACAGGTCATTTTTCCTGTGGAAGATCTAAAGAAGCGAGGACAACTATTTTTGTCACTGACGTGTCAAAGTTACAGTTAAGTAGGGTTTTGACAGGATGACCAGGAATGAGAACGAATCCCCCGTGTTCCCATACAGAAAATCATCCCTTAATAGACTGTCAACTGTCCTTTGGTTGTGTTGTTGAATTTCCTTGGGAGATTTTCTCCAGATTATAGGACTATTATAGGACCATCTCAGTTTCTTATGATAATAGACTATAGGAAACTTCCACAGAATGAAGGTATAGTCAGGTATCCTTAGTGATAATTTTGGAATTAAAATGACTTATTCATACACCCTTGTTCTCAAATGTAATTAGTTATGGATGATCCAAGATTCGGTATTTGGAGAAAATTTCTTATCTGCCTTGAAGATTTCCTGTACATTTCCATCCCTCCTCAAAAATTCATACATTGAAGTCCTCATCCCCAATACCTGAGAATGTGACTGTAGTTAGAGGTAGAGCCTTTTAAAAAGTGGCCAATTTAAAATGAGGTCATTAGGGTGGGCCCTAATCCAATCTAACTGGTCTTCTGATATAAGAAGAGGAAATTTAGACACACCGAGGGACACGAACGCACAGAGAAAAAGCTGTGTGAGGACACGGCAAGACGGCTGAAGTCTGTAAGTCAAGGAGGGACTCCTCGGGAAAAACCCAACCTGCCAGCATCTTGACCTTGAACCTACTCTCTAGGACTATGAGAAAAGAGATCTGTTAAGTCCCCTAATCCACAGTGTTTTAGGACAGCCCTAGCAAACAAGTATACAAAGTTATGATGAGAGTAAATAAAGGTTCACGAGTTGTGCTATTATTATTTGGTTTGTAGGATTTGGTATCTTACTTTCCACTTCTAGGTTCTAAATCTGCCATGAACATGGAATAAAAATCTACTGATTAGCTTATTTACTCTATCAGTACTCAGGGATCCTTCTGCAAGCATTTACTATCGCCTGGGTCTCAGTTTCCACATCCGTAAGATGGGGGACTGCATTTTGTGATCTCTAAGAGAATCGTGTCCATCTGAAACCAGTTATTTCAAAACAGATTCAGGTTTGATGAAAGAAGCTCCTCGAAGGAGTCCTCGTTTAACAAGCATTTAGGCCTGGGCTGGGAAGAGAAGCAGAAAGAACGATTGTCCTCATGGCTCGCCAGCTCAGGCAGAGGCCTGCAGCACCCCTCTGGAGCCCCCAGCTCACCCCTGGTCTGAGGTAAGCAAAGGAAAGAGGTTGTACGATGTTCCACTAGCTGAGGGAAGGATGAAAACAAAATATAAAGCTAAAGGTTGGGTCGAGTGGGTGACATTTCATTTACAAATCTCCGAATGGGCGCGCCTGGGTGGCTCAGTCGGTTGAGCGTCCGACTTCAGCTCAGGTCCTGATCTCGCGGTTTGTGAGTTCGAGCCCCGCGTCGGGCTCTGTGCTGACCGCTCGGAGCCTGGAGCCTGCTTCGGATTCTGTGTCTCCCTCTGTCTCTGCCCCTCCCCTGCTCATGCTGTCTCTCTCTCTCTCTGTCAAAAATAAATAAACATGAAAAAAGAATTTTTTAAATAAAAATCCCTGAAAGATATCAAAGATCAAAAGAAGCCAAAAAAAAGAAAAAGAAAAAAGGGCTTGAAAATTAATTTAGGAGCCCTTAGCTAACATTTTAGGAAAAGAAGGGCATTGAATAAGACAAGAGAATGTGAAAACAGATGGCAAAAAATAGAACATTTTATAAATAGCCACATGCACCCCACACAGTTAATATCCAATATACTTAACTCTGGCCACATCTCTCGACTTCTTCCCAAAATAAGATGTATTATTGGAAAATGGGGCATAAAAAAAAAAAATCGGCTCAAATGAAGAAACGCTGTTTGCCTTTGGTTTACATTTTAGCACAGTTTAAACCTCCTTCCACATAAATAGAAAATAATGAACACAGAGACATATCACCCAAGCAATAAGCATGAAATGCAGAGATTAAATTTTTTTTGCCTTCAAATTTAACCCTGGAAGATAAACACAAGTTCTGAGCTGTGCACTCAGCTATTCTTTGTCAATTTTAATTTAGAGTGTCTGTCCGCTCTTAGCCGTTTGAAAATATCATTCCATTTTTTTTTTTCTGTAAAGTGACTATGCATCTGGGAGATCTTGTTTCCCCCCGCCAGCTCTCAGAGGGGTCCACTTGGAAACTTCTGCTGCATCACTGTAGGCGAAAATATAAGTTATCTCTAGACTTAGCCGTCATTGGCTAGGGAAACGGTTACTCCAGAGACATTTCATTCTCTTCCCTCCACAGCCCAAAGCGTCATTTCTGCTCAACAGAAGTGAAGCCAAGCTCCAGCGCTCTCCAGATGGTTTAGGCTCTTTCATCAATGGGAAAAAATAAAAAGCAGAGGTAGAGATGGGTGTAGTTCGTATAAAGTCCATGAGTTACTAATTTGGGGAAAGGAAAAAAAGAAAATTCCAGAATCCCGTTTTCATGCTCAGCTATTGCTAACTCACAAAGTTGGCTTTCAATGAAGAAGAAATCGAACGGTTTTCGGGCCCCGTACATTTTCTTTAACACGTACCTTTCGTTGAAAATTCAAAAGGGAGGGACTAGACAGAACCAAAGTCTCGCACGCTTTTATTTCAAAACCAAAAAGCCCCAGCTAAGAAAAAATGGTGAGGATTCTTCTAGAAGCAAGAATAGGGCAAGCTAGCCCTCCAAAGAGTTACACATGTTACAAAGCTACGGTACCTAGCAGAAGAGCCCTGGCGCATGGATAGATAGGAAGACTGGAATGGAAGAGAGAGTCCAGAAATAAATCCATTTAAAGATGAGCGTTTAGTTAGCAATGAGGGTGGCTTTGCATATCAGTGGGGACAAGAACTGATTGGGTGGGGACTTACTGACATCAATTTCAATAAGTAGCTATGGGGGGAAAATAAGTTAGATCTCCAACTCCCTCTTTGTACCAAAAAAAAAATCCAGGTGTCTGAAGGATTTCAACATTAAAAAAAAAAAAAAATGAAACGCTTCTAAGGGAATTTCATTATTCTGACAGACTATTATCCCCAAATGGGAAAGGCCTCTGTAATAAAGACTAAAAATCCAGGATCCCTTTAAAAGGGGGAGAAGAGAGGGTGCCTGGGTGGTTCAGTCAGTTAAGCATCCAACTCTTGCCTTCTGCTCAGGTCATGATCTCATGGTTCCTGAGTTGGAGCCCCACATGTGGACAGTGCAGAACCTGTTTGGGATTCTCTGTCTGTCTCCACTCCTCCTCTCTAAATAGATAAACAAACAAACAAACAAACAAACTTGAAAAATAAAAATAAATAACTAATTTTTAAAAGGGAGGGGGAAGGGATTCGACTACGTTAAATTATTTTCAACTATGTTGAAAAAAAAGCACGTAACAGTAAAAAAAATAAAATAAAAAAATCTATGTCTACTACCCCCAAATAAGAGAAAATCGACCTTGTCTTAAATACTCCAAATCTCACTTCCACTCATATCGTTTTATATCAGGAGTTCAGTGCCCACAGATGGTCTTTGCTGCACCTGCCCATATCAAAACGCAGCGCGAGGAGAGGTGTTCTGCGTTTTGAGAAGACAACGAAATCACACTCGGCTGGGAAATGAAGAAAGGCTCCACGGGGCCTTGACAATTAGAGAAGAAAAACACCGGGCACAGGCAGGAGCAGGTGGACCAGAGAGCACGTTGCGTCTCCAAACAGGTGCCACGGGGCACAGTGTGAGCCCCAGCGGGTTAGCTGTCGAGACAGTCCCCCACCCATTGGGCGCCATTGGCATGCCTCCCAAGTGTAAGTGGGGGCTTTTGCCCTGCTGGTCTACATTTGCTTTTCAGACCGTGCAGATCTGTAGGCTCATCTCAGCAAGATCGGTGCTAACCAGATGCCAGCTGTGCAGGTGGTCAGGTTTCTCTGATCGCAGGCTACTAGAGCTGGGGCAATAAAGAATGATCGCTTTGTGGAGTTAGCACTACTCTCCGCCAGGCACTGTACCTGGCGATTCGTATCTATATATATTCAGCCAAATATTTATGAAGTACCATTCTGGCCTCCTGGTGCGACAGGTGCCGGGGATGACTGTCCCTGACACCACCCCTGACTTTGTAATGCTCACAGCTCAGGAGGGTACATGAACCCGTAACCAGGTGGCTCTGATATGGGTGACATGTGTCGCCAAGGACACTCTACCCATCACTGGGGCTCAGCGAACACGTCCAAGGGGAGGTGCTCCAGGCACGGGGAGGTGCCAAAGGGGGAAGAGGACAAGAAGGGAAAGAAGGTGACCTCCACAGGGGAGACTGGGGCTGAAAGGGAGCGCAGGAGGTCCGAGAAGCCAAAGGTCCCCAGAGCGTTCCGGTGGGGCTGGGAGAGATGGGGCTGTAGAGGGCACGAGGGCCTGTGAGGTCGCGGGCTCCACCTCGAGAGAAGTGGGAAGCCACTAGAACGTCGTAAAAAGGCTTACTCAAAATTGTGTTTCTGAAAGATCACTCTGGCTGCCGAGGAGACGATGGACGGGGGCAGGGGGGCAAGAGTAGTCCTGGGGTTGGAGAGAAGCGAGTGTCACGGAGGCAGGGAAGGGACGGGATCAGGGACAGGGTTTGTGCGGAAGAGGAAAGAGTTAAGGGTAAGGCCCCGGCCTCTGGTTTGAGCAAGTGAGTGCCTGTCAGGGTAGAAAATGTGAGACAGTCCGTCCTCACAGTGACATTGTGAGGTAGAAATTGTTATTCCCATTCACCTGACAAAACAGAGGCTCGGTGGAGTTAGGCTGAAAGTTCAAGATGGCACTGCGGTCAAGCCCGTGACGGCAGAGTTAACCTCCTTACTGTGCTCGGCTGAAGAGGCGGTTCCAGGTCCCCTGACTCAACCTCTTCCTCCTACTGGGGGGCTCTGGGAAGGCGTACCGCTCATCCAGGGTCACGCTGAGTTACTAGAAGGCAGACCGTCCCTGGAGGCCGGGTGTCCCGGCTCCCACCGGCATCACGACATCCCTTTGACACCATTTAGCACTGGGGTTTACCTCCGTGACCAAAGAGATGGACGGGGCAGCAGTGGGCAGCCTGGAGCATCATGGCGCTGGCTGGAAGGGGTGCTGGGCCCTGCCCAAGCTCGGGCACTGCCGGGACTCCCCAGGCACACCCGATCTCCGGGGTCCCCCACCTGCAGACATTCCAAGCTTCCACAAGACGCCCTGAGAATCTCTGTCTTAAATGCCTGGTGCTGATTCTAATCTCCTTCCAGGCTCTCTCTGGCCTCGCTTCTTCGCCTCAACACGTTCACAGCAGGTCCGAGACAGGGTCCCTCCCGGGCTGGGGTGGGGGGGGGACTGACGCTCATCCCTCCACTTGCTCCTGACCCTAAGGAAGAGTGGGATTGAAGGACTATAAGCTTGGGGGGCACCTGCGTGGCTCAGTCGGTTAAGCGGCCAGCTCTTGGCTGCAGGCCATGACCTCACGGTCATGGGGTCATGACCCATGGGGTCATGGGGTCATGGGGTCATGGGTCATGGGTTCAAGCCCCGTGGTCAGGCTCTGTGCTGATAGCTCGGAGCTTGCTTCAGATTCTCTCTCTCTCTCCCTCTCTCTCTGCCCCTCCCCCCGCTCACACTCTCTCTCTCTCTCTCTCTCTCTCTCTCTCTCAAAATAAACACAATTTTTTTACAAAAGAACTATAAGCTTGCGGTTTGCACAGACTAGGTTCAAACCCTGGCTTGTCACGCCTGACCCCATGGCCTTAGGCAAGTTCTGAAGATGGAGTGCTATTTTATATGGATTTTTAATATATTTCATAGCAGCTTCCACCCGGCAAGCATTCAAGAAATGCTGGCTATTATATTTATTAATCTATACTATGTGTATTACATATTAATATACATTTAAATACTCCAAATATTTCGACTCATAGCATGTTATGTTAGTACATATATTACGACTTGCACTAATTATGCCAGAATTGGCAGCTTTGAACAGGAAAAGGCAGTCACAAAGGGCCCCAGGGCTGGGGGTAGGGAGGCAGGCGGCAGGTGGGATCGTGGCCCAGCGGCAGTGGGCGGGGAGGCGGAGTTTTGGTGTCAGCGTGTCTGGGGCCCTTCGGGTCATCCCCTGCCTGCCCTGACCTCTTCAGCGTCCGTGACCACCTCCCAATCCCTCGCTACTCAGTCTTCTCCCCAGTTCCACTCTTCGGCCAATCCCTCCACGGGCAAACCATCACTCCCTGCTGAAACTCTGTTCTGGAGTTCTAGAAACCCGGCTCTGGACCTCCACACCTCTCTGGCCTCCAGCGGTTAACACGGTGGGCAACGTGGACACGCTCAGGGCATGGTCCCTTGACCCCAACAGGTTTCTTCACTCTCGGAGCCTCTGTCTTCTCGCCCGTAAACAGGGCTGGTACCCACCGCCCAAGACGGTGCTGAGCGTGGAACGCAGAACTGACACCGATCTCCACACAGGATGTGTGATCAGCAAACCTTGACCACTTTTATGAAAGTGTCCAATTGCCTTTAACAGGCTTGTAGTTTAGACCAATGGAAGGCAGTGAGGTTTGATTATGCATCTTTTTTTCTTTTAAGTGTATTTATTTATTGACTTTCAGAGAAAGAGAGAGAGAAAGTGTGCGTGTGCCAGCGGGAGAGGAGCAGAGAGAGAGGGGGAGAGAGAGAATCCTACACAGGGTCTGCACCTTCAGCACAGAGCCCGACGCGGGGCTCGAACCTATGAACCGTGAGATCGTGACCTGAGCCGAGGTCGGGCGCTTAACTGACGGAGCCACCCAGGGGCCCTTATTATGCATCCTAAAACTGGAAATAACTCGTTGATGCTATTATTCTTCTACCACATGAAGCACGGGAACTTGCCCTCCGTCTGCATTAACTTCATGTTGTTACCCGGAACCTTCCACTTGTCATGAAGAGGGGTCGATGCAGCCTCCACCCTCCAGCCTGCAGCAGGAGACCAGGGTTCTCGTGCAGCTCTGCTCCTAGCCAACAGATCTTAACCAGCTTCTTTAACTTTCCTGGGTCTCAGTTTATGCTATCTTTCAAGTGAGGGATGTGAACTAAAAATGGTCTCTCCTACCAGCATATCTTTCACTGAAGACACAACTTTCAGGATATGCAAGACCATGGAGCCCTAGCATGCACTGGGGGCTCCATAACTGCTTACTGAATAAGCACGTAACTCAGTGTTTAGACGTAAAAGAGGGAGACACGGAGAGTTGAAATGATTTAGCCAAGATCAAGGACCTCTTCGGCAACAAGGCCAGGGCTAAAATTCCTGATCCGGTATCTAGTTCCATATTTAGCCCCGTCTCTAACTAACTCACCAATCCTTGGCTCTAAAACCCCCAGTCAGAAGAAAATGGAAACAGGACAATGCATTTCTTTTAGCATCAATTGCTTTGTTATCTCCAAGCTCTGTTTGGTTCTGTTTCCATAGCGCCTAGAGAACATTGACTTTTTGATCTGAAGTAAATCTTAATTCTCTCTATCCCCTTTCTAAAACAAATGCAAAGTAACCATCTCATTGCACTAGTATTTCTTTATAATCTGAAGTGAGCCCTTGAAAACTAATTTGGTGAAGACACGCTATCTTTTATCTGTATTGTGCTCAGTGATTTGAAAACTCCTCACTGAGATAGTTTTTGCAATATTCATTTTTTTATTTCTTTGAGCTCTGCACCCGATCGTTTTCGTTAACTGTCTGAGGCTTCCTTTTTCCCAGTTCTTCTGTATTTTGTAAGCATCCCATGTATGTCCTGAGTTGTTCTTCGATTCCCTTCTCGACCAGATGGGTTTCAACAGCTCCTTTATACCGTCATTATAAACACTAGTCATTTCATTTCTATAGTTGCCGTCTCTCTGACTCCTTTTATGTTTAGGCAGATGTGGTTTCGCTTTGTTGCCTTGAAGTGACAAACGGACCGGGACGAGATGATATTTCCCTAACAAGGCAACTCGCTTTTTTCCTGAGGTTAGTTTGGAAATGCATGAACCACGTCCATGACTGATAAGAGGGAGGTTGAATTATTTGGGCAATTTTTTCCCCTTCCTCATCTTTATTCTCATCTCCAAAGAGCTCAAGATGAGCTCTTTTATGGAAACTACATTATTTTCCTGATTATGCCAGATTCTTTTTCATCTAATTATTTAGTGGTGAATTTTCGGGGTCTCTCCTGAAATAAACAGGTGGTGAGGTCCAGAGTCGGCAGCTGTCACCGTGTAACCCAGCGGACCAAGAGCTGCCACCCACCCCCCTTCTGCCACCTAGACACTCCACCAGGACCAAATGCTACAAGAACTGGGCCACAACCAGTTTTCAGGGAATTCTGCTGGAGACCTCCCTGGGAGACCAGGGGCAGGGGAGGGGCAGAGAGAGAGGGAGACGCAGAATCCGAAGCAGGCTCCAGGCTCTGAGAGGTCAGCATAGAGCCCAATGCGGGGATCGAACTCATGGACCGTGAGATCATGACCTGAGCCGAAGTCGGATGCTTAACCGACCGAGCCACCCAGGCGCCTCTGGAATCCCTGGTTTTTTAAGAGAATTAACAGGAGGATAGACAAGTTTGGTTTGAAGCAAAGGCATATAAATTGTTTGGCATATATTGAGATTGGTAGCCTGTGACGTCAATCGCCAAGTAGGGGATGTCAGACATCTAGTATGCAGCTCAGGACAGAGATGAGGGTGAGACATGACGATCTACTCATCAATGATGATGCAGAGGATACTTGTAACCGGAGGAGAAGCGCTCAGAGAGAGAGAGAGAGTCCCTGAGGATTGAGACCACCAGGATTTCTTTAAGGAGTGAGTAACCCAGTGGAAAGCCCAAAGGAACAATCTGAGAAACAGAAGTAAAGTCGGACGAATATAATATCAAGAGGAAAACAAAAGTGAATTAAGAAAGAAAGCATTGCTAAGAATTGCTCCAGAGAGGTAGAGTAAGATAAGGATTGAGAAGTATGCGTTGGATGCGTGTTGAGATGTAATCCATCTATCATCAAATGCATCGTCTCAAAGCTTGCAATTCGGTGATTTTTTACTACATTCACCATGTTATGCAATCATCCCCACAGTCTAACTTTCAGAACATCTTCAACACCCCCAAAAGAAATCCCGTGTCTCCTAGCCGTCAGTTCCCATAGCCTCCTCCTCCCCACAATCCTTGGCAACCATTTTCTGTCTCTATGGCTCTGCCTTTTGGGATGTCTCTGCACTCTGAAGTCCACAAGGCGGTGTTTATCACCAATCACATCAGAAGTGAGCAGAGACAGGAGGCCACAAGGGGATGCAGACGCTTCTGAAGACATACGCAGTGTGTATCCTTATATCGTTGATGGTTTGTATTCATTGTTTCGACGTTATCTTGCTTACAGAACGTTAGGTTCCTTTTGATTTGGGGTCGTTATGAATAAACCCGCTATGAAAATTCAAATACATGCCTTTTTGCGGACCTCTGTTTTCATTTGCCTTGAGTGCCTATCTAGCAGTGTAATTGTGGGATCGTAGAGAGTGGTACATCTCATCTTGTAAGAAATTGGCACAAGGCTTTCCAAAGGAGCTGCTTGATTGTATCCTCCCATAGGACACTATGCAAGTTCTAATGGCTCTAACCTCTTTATCAACACTTGGGATTGTCAGGTTTTTCATTTTAGCAAAGTGGTACCTTGTTGGGGCTTTAATTTGCATTTCCCCGATCACCAGTGACATTGAGCATCCTGTTGTCGCTTCTTGGGCTTTGTAGTCTTTATTATTTTTTTTAACGTATCTGTTCGAGACTTTCACCCACTTTTTAAAAGAAGTATTTTATTATTGAGCTCTGGATATAAGACATTTGTCAGATAACACAGATTGTGGATATTTTCCCCCAGTCTGTGGCTTGCCTTTTCATGGTCTTCCCAGGGTCCTTGAGGAGCAGAAATTTTTAATTTCCATAGACTCCAGTTTGATTTCCTTTCTATTATGGCTGGTCATTTGTGTCTAAGAAATATTTATCTACTCCAAGGTCATGAAGATTTTCTCCTATTTTTTTTCTCCTTGTTAGCTTCTACTTTTAGGGTGAATATGTCCAATTAAATTTTATATAGAGTGTGAGGTATGGGTTGCAGTTCATTTTCTTTACCCAGTTAAACCAGCTCCAGTTACCGAAAAGATTATCTTTTTTCCACATTGAATTACGTTGACGCCATTTTGAAAATCATTTGGCCACATATATGGGAATCAATTTCTAGACTCTATTCTATACATGTATCCAATACCTCACTGTCTTGAGGTAAGTTTTAAAATCAGGTAGTTTAGGTCCTACAACTTTGTTTTCCTTCTTCAAATTATTTTGCCCTTCCATATAGATTTTCTCATCAGACCATGGATTTCTACCCACCTTCCCCCCTCCAAAGAAAGCTACTAGAATTTGTTTTATTGGGATTGTTGAATCAATGAACCAATTTGGGGAGATTTGACACCTTATCAATATGTTTTCCTTCTTCAAAATTATTTTGCATTTCCATATAGATTTTATAATCAGACTGTGGATTTCTCCCCACCCCCCTCTCCAAAGAAAGCTATTGGAATTCGTTTTATTGGGATTATTGAATCCATGAACCAATTGGGGGAGATTTGATATCTTATCAATACTGAGTTTTCCAAATTATGAACATGGTATATCTCCCCATTTATGTAGGCCTGTTTAAATCCCTCCCAGCAATATTTTATAATTTCAACATAGTGCTCTTACACATGCAAGATACGTTATTAAATTTTTAAAATGTTCAATTCCATTATAAAAGATGAAAGTGTTTATAATTTGTAAAACATGGCCAAAACTTGTAAAGTGTTTCAAGTATAGGTAACTTAGTAAGTAAAATCTTTGTTAGAACAGACAATTCACAAAATGTTAAAATTCATAAAACGTGTTAGGTAAAGATAAGTACTTACAAAGTAAAGCATGTACATGCTAAAGATAGGCAAAAACGATGGCGAAAACAAAAAGATACCTAATATTCATGCAGCACCTGACTACTAAATATTCATAGTACACTAAATACACTAGAGGTACTAAATATTCATCATATATTAAACATGTATGAGGCATATACAGTGGTAAATATACAAGAAGCTCAAAATATTCTGGATACACTAAATATTCATGAGCACTTAATATTCGAGTGGCCTTAATTCACCACCCAGCAGTGACATCCATGATGGCCTTAAGAAAAACAAAACTTATGGCTGTTCGACAAGCTAATAGCCAGCTACACCTATAGCCAGGTTTTACTGTGCAAGCAAGAGTGTGTCACTGGCCCAGGATACCTTTTGCCTGAGTTCTCTTGCTCGAGCCTAATTTCCTGTCCGTATAATCACGTCATCAGTGGGAAAGGCTGATGAGGCAGAGGGACGGGACAAGTGAACATAGCATGGCCCGGGATTCAGATAGCGTGGCTTTTCCACCTGCCTGCATACACTCCAAAGTATGTTAAAACACCCCTTGTCCTTTTTCTCATTTTTTTTTAGTTTGTGTTGTGAATCGATTATATAAACCATGTGATTTGTGGGGGGTTTTCTTCTTTGTTTAATTGAGAACAAATTTTAGAGCAGTTTTAGGTTTCTAGCAAAATTGAGGGGAAGGTACAAAGATTTCCTATATCCCCCTTCCCCCAACAGCGTGGTACCTTCGTTACAATTGATGAACCTACACTGACACATCATAATCACCCAAAGTCCAGAAACACTACAATTCTCTTCTGGTGGTGTACATTTTATGAGTCTGGACAAAGGCGTGATGACGTGTATCCATCATTTATAGTAATTTCGTTACCCTAGAAATCGTCTGTGCCCCACCCACCTAATCATTCCTTCCCCCGAACCAGCCGCTGACAATCACTGAATGTTTTACTGTCTCCATAGTTTTGCCTTTGCCAGAATGTCATATACTTGGAATCATACAGTTGGTAACCTTTTCAGATTGCTAACTTTTCAGGCTTTTTACTTCTCATTAGGACTGAGGGGCGCCTCCTATCTCTCTCCACGCAGAACTGGAAACCAGAAGTCCCAAGTTTTGTGATTTGGGTTTTAATTTAATATTTTTAACGTAGCCTGTGAGCCCTTCTGTTCTGTTACCGTTGGGGTAGGCTGAAGATAATTTCCCAAATGGAAGTACATTTTTTGCTCATTGATTCCTAAGTATTTAATGATTTTCAATGCTAGTGTAAACACAGTTGGTTATTTCATTTTCCGATTATTTGGTGCTGGTGTACAGAAATCCAACTAATTTTTGTGTATTGATTTGTATATTGATAATTTTGTATATATCCTGTGACCTTGTTGAATTCACTTGTCAATTTTGAAAGGATTTTCTTATTGTGGTAGATTCCTTAATGATATTATATATATATGCAATCATGTCATCTGTAAATAAAGATAATTTTGCTTTTTGCTTTCCAATTTATTTGTCTTTTTTTTTCTTGCCTTATTTCATTGGCTAGAAAACAGTGTTGAGATGATGAGAGTAGGTATCCTTGCCTTTTTCCTTGTCTTAGAGGGAAGTGTTCAGTATATTACCATTAAGATGTTAGCCATATCAAGTTGAGAAACATCTATTCTGATCCCACATGGCTGAGAATTTTTATCATGAATGTGTGCTGAATTTTATGGAGAATTTTTTCTACATCTATTGAGATGGTCATATGGTGTTTCTCCTTCATTCTATTAGTATGATGAATTAAAGTGATTGATATTTTTGAATTTTGAAACACCTTTTTATTCCTGGTATAAACCTCATTTCATGATATATTGTCACTTTTTATATTGTTACAATACACTTGTTAAAATTTTGTCAAGGATTTTTGTATCCAAGTTCATGGAGAATATTGGTCTCTAATTTTCTTTGCATTAATATGTCAGGCTTTTGAAGTCTCATGAAATGAATTAGGATGTACTTCTTCCTCTATTTTCTAAAAGAGCTTTGTATATTTGCATTATTTTATTTTTTCTTCTTTATTAACTGATAGATTTCATCAGCTAAAGCACAGGGCCTGAAATTTTCTTTGCAGGAAGGTATGTGGTTTTGAATTCAACTTACTTAATAACTACAGAGCTAAAGTTTCTATTTCTTCTTGAGTGAGCTTTGGTAGTTTGTGCTTTTCAAGGAATTTGTTCATTTTATACAATTACTAAATTTATTGGCATAAAATTTTCTTAATATTATTATTTAATTCAAAGGTCTGTAGGATCTGTAGTGATTTTTCCTCACTCATTCTTCACATCGTTGATTTATGTTACTTCTCTCTTTTCCTTATAAGTCTTGATTAGAGCTTATCCATTTTATTAATATTATCAAAGAACTGATTTTGGCTTGTCAATTTTCTCTATTTCTGTTTTGTTTTGTTTTGTTTTCTGGAAATATTTGACTTTAGGTATTTCTTCTTTTTTATACAAGCCTTTAAAGCTACAAATTTCACTCTAATTGCTGCTTTCGATGCACCCATAAATTTTGCTGTGTGTGTTTTCATTATTATTTAACTGAGAATATTTTTCTAATTCCCACTGTGACTTCTTTACTGAATTATTTTAAAATGTGGTGTTTAATTTCCAAACCATTTTCAAATTGGGGGTTTTCTAGATATCCTATTGCTATTGCCTTCTAATTTAATTCTGTTGTAGTCAGAAAATATACTGTATAATATTTCATTATTTTAAGACATTTAATACTCTGCATAAGATATCTTGGTGAATACACCATGTTCACCTGGGGGAAAAAATATGCATTTTCTCATTGTTGCTTATAGTATTCTGTAAATGAAAATTGGGTCATTTGATATTCCTTTCAAAGCTTTTAATTTCCTACTGATTTTTTTCTACTTCCAGAAGGTCATATAAACCCTCCAGTTATGACTATGGATATATCTATATCTTCCTTTATTTACATCAGTTTTCTTCATATATTTTGAAATTTTATTATTAGGTACCTACACATTTAGGATTTTTGCGATTTCCTATTGAATTTATACTGTAATCATTTAAAACAGCTCTCTTTTTCTTTAGTAACATCAGTTTTCTTAAGTCTACTGTTTGCACAGTATATATTTTTTCTTATTCTTTTATTCAGTCTGTCTTTACATTGAAAATCTCTATGTATGGCATATAATTGGGCCTTTGTCATAGGTTGGGTTCTCCAAAAGCGATGCAGAGCCGGAGGTTTCTGTGCAGAGTATATATTGGAATCAGCAACTGTGGAAAGGAGGGGAAGTAGGCAGGATGGAACAGACGGAAAAGTCAAACGGCACTGAAGTCTTGACAGAGCCTCAGCCCACTTGACCTGGAACACTGGTGTGTATATGGCTTGTCCGAGTTGTCCCACATTGGGCTGAAAGGGCCAGGTCTTTATGTCTCTGCCTCAATAGTAGTCAGGTGTGAACCACATTAAGAAGGTCATGCTCTGAGTGAGGCAGTTCTCTGCATATGTGGCAAACTTGAAGGACTTAGCAGATAAAGGCTCACTTCTGACAGCCTGGGCAAGTTCTTCTTTGAAGAGGGTCTGGTAGAGCAACTTCATATCTACCATAATTTTGACTTTCATCCATTCTCATTAAGTGGAATGTTTGGTCCATTTACATTTAATGTAATTATTGATGTAGTCGGGTTTTAACCTATCATCTTGTTATTTGTTTTCTAACAGTCCATATGATTTTGTTGTTTCTATTCCTCCTTTTCTGCTTTCCTTTGTGCTAATCAAATAATTTTTAATATTCCATTTTGTTTCTTATACGGGCTTTTCAGCTATGCCTCTTCTTATTTTCTTACTAGGTATATCTTCAGTTCATTACAGACCACTGTCAGGCCTCCACTTCTAGCCATAATGGGACAACATGGACTGGATATATCACCCCATCTGGAACAACTGAAAACCAAACAAAATACATGAAACAAGTTTTCAGACATTGGACACCAGGCAGTGCTGCCCATTGTCCAATGCCTGAGTAGATTTGCTTCATGTGTCTTAGAAATTCAGAGTGGGAGATTTACAATTTTAGAGATTTTACAGTGGGAGAGTCAGTCTCTTGATCATTACATTTTGTCATTAATAACTAATATTGACACAGTACTTTCACAACAGTTTTTATTACTCAATATCCATCGGGCCGAGCAATTGGATTTGGGTCATTTGATCCGAGGCTTGTATGAAGAACAATTTCTTCAGGCTTATAAGGAGAATGTAAAGAGACTTTACAGCCCAGGAGCACCTACTGTATTCCAACCATCCTCCTTGCAATATCTTCGGCTAATTCCTCATAACAATCTGTGAGGAGTATATTGTTATCCACATCCATTAAATGAGGAAACGGGACTCAGAGAAGTTTGGCAGTTTATCCAATGGTACTTGGTCAATAAGTGACACTGGGGGGTCAGACTCCAAGGCCTGTGTTCTCCTCCTGTCACACCTTTCCTCTCCAGCTTTATTATCCCCAAATCCCTTAAGGCAGGTTTCAAGGTATTAGGAGGGTTAACAACCTGACCAAAGTACCCAGGCAGTAAGTGCTTGATTCAGGTCCTTTTGTCTTCAGATTTGGATGATAGCAAAAAGAATGCTTATCGAGTGAAGCCCACTTCCACTATCTACCCTTCAGTCAAGACAATTATTTTGTTATAATTCAACTCATAAAAACATGTCCACATCTGTGACTCTGATTCCAGAAATTCTTTGCAGCTACTGCCGCTCATACATTATTAAGGCAAAATGTATTCCAGGAGTGGTTTTGCTAAACCGCACTGTTAATACTGTAGATGGATAAAACAATGCCTCTAATGCCGTTTCAATTTCTTCTTGGATTGTTTGTGATTATTTTGATGGTTTAGTAATAGACTACAGACAGCAGCTGCAACAGACACACACACACACACACACACACACGCACACACACACTCCAGAACACAGGGCTTGATTGAGGAAGTAGTCGATACTCATCAGCATTCGTCATCCACTTATCACTGTGACATATTCTAGGAAGGCAGGAATTATATAGCCTGTTCTCTCCATATCCATTTTTCCAGAGTCTTCTCGCCAAGCACGCCAAGTGAAGAAATATTACAGTAGTACGGGAGGTCATGCCCTATCTACTAATAGCATCAGGCTAGAGGATTCCCTGATGGGGGTAAGGGAAAAATAAATAAAGATGAGAGGTTTATGAATTGTCTCCCTTCTGGAATTTGAGTGCAACTGGCACTTGATGATGGATTTGACTTCTCGGCTGCTGGGATGCTCCAAACAAAGAATGATTACCGGATGTCACTTGGCACCAAGTTTAAGGCAGACAGTAAACCTTGATTAAGCAGAAACATAAACCCAGCCAAATTTTTTATAGCTTATGACTTTGGGGCGGAAAGCATGGGTCATAAGGAAACCAGATTATTTTAAGATTTATTCAAAAAATTACCATGCCATCATGCCCTGGGGTTAGCGAAGACTTGCTTGTATTTCTTATGCAGTTTCCAGAAGAAACCAGGGCAGGGGTCTGGATATTATGATGGCTGCAAGGCATTACAATAGTCTCAACCTTCAAACAAACAAACAAAAAAAGAGATTCCATTTTGCTCAGGATATTGCACTTACTAAGTTGCTAAGACAGAGAGGCCAAAACACACACTTCAGACAGACTTTACAGCAACAAAAAGAGTGTGCAGGCTAACCCATTAAGTAATGTTATACTTTCATCAAAACATCTCAGTCTCCCTACCTTCTGTCTATTGTTTTCTAAGGCAGAGAAAAAAGAAATGTCTAGGTGGATGGGAGATGAGCGGTCCTAAGTGGTGGTGGTCCTTATCTCATGCGGATGGGGCCTCTGCTGAGGAAGGCTCTTCTCTGCTCCACGCCCCCCCCCCCCCCGTTATCCCAGAGTGCTGGGTTCTGCCACCATTCCTGGTTTGCAGCCACCACTTATGATATGGCTTTGGAGGAGCTGTATTCACTACGTACCCTGCATGTATCTATTCATATACAGCAAACATCTTTGGGGCAGGCACTGTGACAGAGCTAAATGAGCAAAGCACAGGGTTGCTCACAGCGCCAGTAGGGATCTAGGCTTAGAATCAGATGCACTTCAATTCACTGAGGCGGGCAAGGACACGTATCTGTGGGCGAGCAGAGACTCTCCGTGCCCTGGGGCTGGGAATAAGGTGTGATCAGGCAACATTGCATAGAAAGTCACCGGGGCTGGGTCTTGAACAACAGTGGGAATTTTTCAGGCATTTGGAAGAACAGTACTAGCCTTTACCCAGTGCCACTCCCCCAGGCAGCACGATCCCATCTCTGCGCCCTTTTGTTTCTTACCCCAGGCAGATGGCAACGTGTTGTCCACACGCATTGTCACCGTGGGTACTCATTGTACCTCCTCTTGATGGGAATATCCCCTTGGAGTAGGAAGAATGAAGGATGTGACGAGTGCAGGTGACGGCTACAATGACAGGCCTGTGGGTCTCCACAGCCTCAGGGATCCCTTGCAGGCCACAGGCTAAGAACACAGCCATTATGCTATGTCTGCTTTGTATCCAGGCGCCCGCACCTAGAAAGAACGCAAGAGGCTAGCAACATCTCAGAGACGAAGCAGGCAAAATAGCAACTCTCCATCTTTGTACAGAACTTATTGTTATTTAAGTAGACCTCACAGAATGTTAGACCAGGGCGTGTCTTAGAGGTCTGTACGTTTCACTGAGTTCATTGGGAAAATGCAAATCCCGCTCCCGTGATGTTAGCTTCTAGAAAAGCTTCATACCTTTACTTTTCATGGATCCAAAAATTAGCGTATGCAATTGATTAAGACCCCTGCCATCTAGGTATGGCTCTTAGGAACACCCAGATCCTTTTGGCCCGTGGTTGGGGTGCGGGGAGGTGGGGGGAGGCGGGGAGAGGGGGAGGGGGAGCAGCAGGGGGGAGGCGAGGCGTGTTGACCAGATGGAATCTCTGGTCACTTTACATATAGGAAGGATGAATGGGACACAGAGCACAGGGTGGCTGGTGAAAGGCAGGATGGAGGGGAGGGACACTTTCATGTTTCAGTCCCTAGGGTCTTTGCACTTACTGTTCCCCCTACCTGTGGCGCTCTTCCCCTGGGTCCCTCCAAGGTGCACTCCTTCTTACCCTTGGTTTTGTCTTCAATGGTGCCTCCTCAAAAAGCCTTCCCTGACTACAACCACTACCCCTATATTCTTTCCCCATCACCCTGTTTTAAATAGCATTGCTTAATAATGATCTTGATTTAAAATTTTTTTTGCAATGTTTATTCATTTTTGAGAGAGAGAGAGAGAGAGAAAGAGAGAGAGACAGAGTGCAAGCAGGGGAGGGCAGAGAGAAAGGGAGACACAGAATCCGAAGCAGGCTTCAAGCTCTGAGCTGTCCGCACAGAACCCAACATGGGGCCCAAAGTCACGAACCGAACCGCGAGAGCGTGACCTGAGCTGAAGTCGGACGCTCGACCGACCGAGCCACCCAGGCGCCCCCAACAATGATCTTGATTTTTATTGGTTACGTTGCGTTTGCTCTGTGTGTCTCCCATGAGATCGTCTGTCTTCCTCACTGCTGAGCAGGCAGAAAGTGTCCGGCTCAAGGAGGGGTCCGGACCAGTTGGAGGAAAGTTGGAGGTAACAGGCAGGGGCGTTCAGTCTCCTTGCCAAGCAGTGTGGTGGAGCTGGTGCTGTGGGCTGAAGACTTATCCCATAAAGGAATCTCCGTCTCAGTAGTATACTGCTCCTTACGCTCTGAAATACACGTTCCATAAATATCCACCAAGAGGAGCAAAGCGGGACATTTTGTCAAGTGATGTGCTAAAGAGGAAGGAGAAGCCCTTTCTTTCTAAGGCATCTCATCTCCACGGTCACTTCTCTGTGGACGGATAGTTTTATTTTTGCAGGACATTCAAAGATAGCCCCAGTCTGCCGAGTACCATGTAAAGATGACATTGCTTTGTGCTGAACCTAAGGGTTGGAGGATGACTGTAATTTGAGGAACCATGATGCAATAAAATGCACATGACATTAAAGTGCCGTGCCCGGTGATTTTTAGAGAGAACACCCCTGAGATTAACGAAGGTTGGACTTGAATTCTGTGAGAAGCGCGACTTTTGAGACAAATACTTATCTATTCATGCACACATTGTCCCAATATGAGTGGGAGGGGCCTTCCTTTCAGAAAATACAAGTATCACCCTCATCTTGAAAATAAGAGCTTCTAAAGAGTGTCTCTGTATCAGCCTCGGCTTTGGTGTGAGCGCTGGGACCTGATCTAGATAAATGAGCGTAATATGTGTTCATCCACAGGACGCAGGCATCTCCGTGCATCGTCCTTCCAGACAGCCTGCTTTCAAGCTGCCTTTTGTGAATGTTCACTTGTGGGTGTAATTTAGCAGGTCGAGGGGAGGGGGGGGGAGCACCGTAATCCGTGCAGCTGATTCGTCAGCTTGGAAGGGAGGCAGTGAACCGAAACTAATTCAGGGCTCGACTTTACATTTTTGGCAAATGAGCAAATAGGCAGATTCGCACCAAACAGATGTGCCTGCCAGTGACCCCAGAAGCAGCTCCGGAAGCTGAGGTCCACTGAGCTGGTGCTCGGGTGTTAGTGAGAACACCGTAACAAGTATACAACAATGATTCTGGAACCTGTCGAGCTTTCATCTGCCATCAATTTCGTTTCATTTAAGCCCAATTCAGGCTGACCTTGCAAGGAACCCTATCCTTTAAATTGGAGCTCTTCGATTGGCACAACTTTTGTGTCTGACGTGTGCTTTGAGTTGGCGGTCAGGAAATTGCCTTTGAAATGGTCACGGTTTGTTATTCGCATGGTCCCTTGGACTGATGATCAGGCTTTATTGGGACTGCAATCATGATTATTTACAGCACTCTCCAGGACTACCATAGTAGGTTGCTTCCCATGGAGAAAAAAAAAAAAAAAACGTGAATTCCGAAGGAGAAAGGGTAAGTAGCTTGATAGATATCTTGTGTTAGCATTCGGTCCATTCATGCAGTCAACCAGTCACAGTGCATTCAGTGCTGTGCTGGGGATACAGGCTGCTAACAGGTGGTTTCTGCGGTTGTGGAACTCAGAATGAGAAAGAAAGTCCAGTGATCTAGACAACGTTTAGCACCGTGAGGGGTGGAGACGCACGAAGCGGAAGAATAAACCAGCGATCCTGGGAGCACTGAAAATTCAGCAAATGAGCACACCTGGAGAATTCCAGAAAGCTTCCCGGAGGAGGGGCTTGAAGGGTCTGCAAAGAGTCTTGAAGGGTTAAAAAAGTTTTCCAGGGAGAAGGAGAATGGACACAAGGGGTGAACTCCAAGGCAAAGGGACACGTGCAACGACCTCGACCATGAAGGAGCAGGCTGTGTTCTGCTGAGAGTTCAATGGAGCAAAGATGAGAAACTAGGGGGAAAGACTGGAACAAAGGTTCCCAAACATCTCGGTTCATTGCAACCCACGTATCTCAGTAAGTTTTTCGTGGCAACCCGAGACCAAAAGAAACATCTAAAGGTTTATTACACAGTTAGGTTCAAATAACATTGAAGTTGAAACAAAGGAAAAAAACATCGTTTTTTCCATTCTTAAAGCACCACAATTACTTATTTGGAGAATGTGTGTGTCAGTTGGCCACTAGAAAGCCTCTGACACACACATTTCTGCTTCCTGTTCCACACTGATTTCATGCGGTCCTGGCATTTTAGCAGAGCTCCCGCCAAAACCCCCACTTCTCACACAGATATTTCTTCAACAGAATCACTACCTACTGTTCAAACTAGTAGCCTATCCCCCTAGTTTTGAGTACCTTGAACTCAACACTTTACAATATTCCCACACCACCCCTGTGATTTTCTTGCAGGACCCAAAGGCCCTCAATACTCAGTTTGGGAACCACCGGGCTGGTGAATCAGTCGAAATCAAACCAGAGAAGGTTTTGTGTGTCAGAGACATCTCTGAAATACGAATGTGACATGTCCGTGACACGGAAGATATAATCAGCCAGCAACACTTTTGAACTGAATTGGTAAACATGCTTTAAAAATATGGCGACGAAAAAAAAATATATGGAGACGAGACAAGCAAATAAACATTTTCTCTTCACGTCCTTGATGCATGAAAAAGTAAACAGAGATTCTAACTTACTCCCAACGCACAGTGGTTTTTGGACTAGCCGTACCAATGTAAGTTCTAGCATCAACGAATCTTGACTAGCCTATCCGCATTGTTCGACTAAAATGAGCTCTCAAGTACGTGCACTTTAAAAAAATATTAACTTTTCCACCAGTGTTCGTAGCTGCATTATTTGTGGTAGCCAAAACATGGAAATGATCCACATGTCCATCAACTGATGAATGGATGAACAAACTGTAGCATATGCACACAGTGGAATATTATTTCGCCATTAAAAGAAGAAAGTATTAATACACGCTCCAACATGGAAGAACCTTGGGGACATAGTTTTGCTGAAGGAAAGATGCCAGTCACAAAAAGTCATATGGCGCATGATTTCATTTATTTGGAATGCCCGTAAGAGAGTAGACAAATCTGTAGAGACAGAAATGGTGGCCAGGGCCTGGAGGGAGGACTGGGGAATGAATGCTAATGGGCGTGAGGTTTCTTTCCAAGGTGATGGAAATGTTCTGGAATTAGACCGTGGTGATGGTCGCGCAACTCAGAATACAGTAAAACCCACTGAGTTGTATACTTCAAAAGAGTGAATTGTATGGTATGTGGATTCCATTCCAAGGGGAAAAACCAGAGATGGCATTGGTTGCCCAGACCCTCATTCCAGCCTTCTCAAAGTCAAGGATTCCTTCCTGTCTCAAAGGGGCCACCATGGATGGAGGTTAACTATCCCTCTTGGAGCTAACAGGTGCCGGCCCCCAAATTTACAAGCGTTTGTATCCTGGAGGTATTGTGAGGGTCCTAGACAAAGTCCAGGGTGTTATCTGAGTCAGCAAAACATGTCCCCATGGTGGTGCCTTCCCTGACGGGGGGCCGCCATTGCTCTCCTCACCTCTCCTGCCACAGCCCGCGGTTCTCCTTTGGCTTTCTCCGTGGCGCTGACATGCTCACCTCACATGAGTTCCAGGAGATGAAGGAAGGAGCCAACACAATCGATGAAAATCCCCTCTATTTTTGACATATTTGACATGTACGGGGGCACTAGGTGAAGGGTACAGGAGGCCTGGCGGGGACAGACTTCAGCAGGCCTGTTTCAAAAGGCAATTCTGGAAAATGTCAAAAGAAAGAGCTTGTTACTCGGCAGTCTGTGTTAACAAGTCACGATAAGCCCCCACGGTGCTAAAATCCTCAAGATATGTACCTCACCTCACACCGCAGCCACAAATGGCAGTCTACTAATCCTAGAATGAGGACCCAAGGACCCTCTTCCTCTTTCTTCCACTGCTCGTAATATTTCAGAAACCTTCCTTGATATTTTTAGGTCTTTATTGCACCATCTGGGAAGAAGAGATAAGATTGGTTTTATGGGTTCGTATTTGTAAAGCATTTTTGTTTTTCAGTGAAAAGTAACTACACTGAAAAAAGAACAAACTAATAACTCTAAGGTCAGTGTCCACGGAGGACGTAACCCATGGCAATGACTCGTGCAGGAGTATAATCATTAATCATCCTCCCCCTGCCTCCCATCCTCTTGCACACAGGAGAAGCGCCCTGCCCCCTGAATTACAGAGGGACCCTCCAAAGTGGTCTGGGCACATTTGCACTGGGGCCTGTGCAAAAGGATCTACTGAGTTACAGGAAGAACATACTAGAATTATTTCTTCCTACACTTCTGCTTATCTTATCCTTTGCTTTTGTTTATGTTTTATCCTTCAGCTTGGATTGCTATTCTGCTTCTGCTGTAGCATTTTATTCATATTTCATGTTTGAAAGCCTTATGGATCACCCTATTAAAATCTGAAGTCGGTTTGCTTATTCCCTATGAATCTAAAGTTCTAAATTGTTAAAAATGTGCGGGTTGAATTATCACGACAGTTATTAGTAGGACACCATTGAAGAAAAAGATCTCAAACACTGGAGACACCGCAGGTTTGATCATAACACCACAATAAAATACATACCATGTGGCTCAGTCGGTTAAGCGTCTGACTCTTGATTTCAGCTCAGGTCATGATTCCGGGGTTGTGGGATTGATCCCTCATCAGGCTCCACACTAAGTGTGGAGCATGCTTAAGATTCTCTCTCTCTCTCTCTCTCTGCTCTCCCTCTCTCTCCCTCTGCCCCTCTCCTCTGCTTACACTCTCTCTATATATATTTAACAAAAAAACAAACACATATAGCAATAAAGTGAGCCAAGTAAATTTTGCGGTGTCCCAGTGCATATAAAAATTATGTTTATAGCAAACTGTAACCTATTAAGTGTGCAGTAAAGTTACATCTTTAAAAAATGTACATATATTCATTTAAAAAATACTTTATTGCTGGGGTGCAATATTTGACAAGGTGGCCATCAGTTAAATGCCCAACTCTTGACTTCGGCTCAGGTCGCGATCTCACGGTTTGGGAGATCAAGCCCTGAGTAAAGCTGTAGGCTGACAGCACACAGCCTGCTTGCGATTCTCTCTCTCCCCCTCCCCGTGCCCCTCCCCCATTGACCTGCACGCTTTCTCTCTCAAAAAAAATAAAAACTTAAAAAAAAATTTTTTTAATAAAAATACTTTATTGCTAAAAAAGGCTAACCATGCTCTGAGCTTTCAGCTCGTCGTAATCACTAATCATCATCAAACATCTAATAATCCTGAAAAGTTTGAAACACCGCGAGAATTACCCAAAAGCAACACAGAGACATGGTGTGAGCAAATGCAGTTGGAAAAATGGTGCCAACAGACCTGCTTAATGCATGGTTGCCACAAACCTTTGATTTGCAAAGACCACAATATCTGCAAAGAGCAATAAAGCAAAACGCAGTAATACGGGGTATGCCTGTATGTTACATGAAAAGTAAGAGAAAACTTGGAAATGTTTCTCTTAATAGATTTTGCACAGTTCTTTTTCTGAGTTCCTATATCCTTAGTGCCAAAATGACACAGGACACAGCATTAATGCCACCCTGACTTGTCTTTTTTATAGATGAAAATGCTGAAAACGCCTGACTCACCTAAATAAGTAGGTGGTAATGAAGGCATTTTAGTTCAGCAACATCACTCAACTGTTGGATTCTCCCTGAGTTATATTTCCCCAAATTAGCATAGTTATGTATCTGCAAAATGTATTTTTAAATGATCTATCAGCTGACAACTCAATCAAGTTCTCCTTCAATTTCGTCGTAAGCCAACAGACCTAAAAAGGAATAGCTACCCACTCGCTCGAGTCTATCACGTTCTTAGACACACATCAATATTTCAAATGATTCTTTCGTGAAGAGGTTTTAACACTCCAAAGCAATGTGCTATAGTGAAATTTGGGATAGGTGAGAGGTATGCTATTCCTCTGTAAAGCAGGAAAGGGGGTCACGAGGGAAGGGGAGAAGGGAGAGAAGAGGAAAAATATCTAGACCGCAGGGGTCTTTTCAGGCCGATCAATTGGTCTGCAAGTTGATGGTCTAGAAACGGGCCACCTCAAAGCTCTCCTTGCTCACACACCATAGAACACTTTCTGCCCCCCCATACCTCAAGCCCCCCTAACTGTCAGGGCTGGGTAGCCACTGAGTGGGGAGAAGGGAGAGGCACTGAGTCACGAGCCTGGCACCTGTTGGAGAAATTGGCCAACGAGCAATTCCCCAGAGCAAGATAGCCAAAGAACATTAAAGGAGGGAGTGTCCAATGATCAGCATTAAATGCTTTAGGATTCTGGAATCTGTAAGTAGTATTGGTCTCCCCCAACCCCAAGTCTCTAAATAGTATATTTGTCTCCCCAAACCTTCCTAAAATCTGCTACACACAAGTATATCAGAAGAGTGGGCTTATGAAAACCAGCCAAAGGAACCGAATTCCACGTTGGGTAAGCACAGAGCAGAGAGAAGAGAATAGCTGAAGGGGAGAGATGGGGGGAAGTTCAAGTACTCCATCAAAGCAGGAACTTTGAGCCAGAAATTGACTGTGGGACTAAAAGCCTCCAGGAAGCTACAGAGATTTGGGGGGAGACACTGGATTTCATCCAGGATATGAAGCAAGAGTTTATATCAATCTTGTCTTGATCTCAGAGAACAGGACAACCTCAGCTAAAATTTAAGTTACTTGGGACAAATTAACACCAGCAACAAAGAGGACAGAAGCCAGCCAAAGTCCTGTAGTCACTAAATCGAAGGCTGCCTTAAAACTTCCTGCTCTGGTGACCTGGGGAAGTCATTGCCCTGTCTACGGCTCATTGTCCTTACCTGTGTTAGTTATACGTAGCTCATTTATTTCTTGTGAAGATTAAGTAAGGTCAGGTCCACAGCACATAGCTCACAATTGCCATTGGCTATTCTTCCTATTATTCATTGATTTTATTCTTACATCTTCTGCTAAAATAGTCTAAGCCCAGATTTTCTTTACACACCTAATAGAATTCACCACTCATTCTGCTAGCAGATTTTTATTAAACGCATTTTATGTGTAGAAAAACAAAAACAAAAATTTAATGTCTTGTATGCCATATTAGTTCCTCTTTATCTACAGTTTCAGGTACTTGTGGCCAGTCGTGGTCTAGGAGCAGATGATCCTTCTGACATATCATCAGAAGGTCAAGAGTAGCCTAACACTCTATCACGATGCCAGATCATTCACCTCACTTCATCTACTCATGTAGGCATGTTAGCATCTCACATCCTCCCAAGAAGGGTGAATATGGTACAAGATATTCTGAGACAGAGAGAGACTGTTCATCTCTGACTGTGCCTCACTTATAAATTAAGCTTTATCATAGATATGTATGCATAGGAAAAAAAAACATAGTATATATAGAGTTCAGTACTATTTGCAGTTTCCGGAATCTGCTAGGGGGTCTTGGAATTTATCCCCTGTGGATAAGGTGGGACTACTAAATGGTCTTCCTTTATTATTGAATTGATATCTTCATTCCTAAAGGATTTAAGGAATCAACACATGTATATTGAACAATTGAAAGAGTTTACCCCAAAGGTTAAAAAATCACGGCAAAGGGAGAAGTGGGGGGACATCATGAGACAAAAACAAGGAAAGCCAGCATACGGAAACATATGCCATAATGGCCTACACGGTTATTAAAGTGAACCATGTGTTTAATGCTATATTGTCCAGTTGCCAAAGCAAAGCCGAAAACACGAGCAGTTGCAACGTTCACGTTGCCCAGAAGATAAAACAAGTATTAATTACCTGAGAGGTTACAGTTCTCAGTGGCAACCAGACCTAAGGATAAGTATCCCAGGGGACACTAGGCCTTGAGCGACAGTGGACAGCATCCTGAAGAATATTCCTACAGTAACTACAGCAATACTGCATTTCTATTTAATGATTAACACAAAAGAGAGACTGCAGACTTCTGGGATCCAATGAGGGATCTCGGCCAAAGAGGGAAGCTAAGAGTTCCCAGCGCTCCCACTCCCGCGAGGGGCCCGTCACTAATGGTGGAGGACAGAGCGCTTGGACGATAGCGGTACATGACTTGAGCCATGACTTGAAAGCTGGATGCTTTCTCTACACGACTGCTTCTTCCAAGGTCTCTGAGGCCCTCATAGCAGTCCACGATTTGGTAAAAATGCTCCTGTGATCTGGCTCAGGCCCAGGCAGATTTAGCCATGGAGGGCGTAGGGTCTCAATGCAGGGTGCCATGCTGCTGGTTTACAGCAGGCTTTTCCAGCCCATACTGGCGATTCAGATTTCAGAGATGCACAGCGGGCCAGGACCTTACCACTTTTAAGGGGCTCTTCAGTGATTCCCTTGCACTTTGTGAAATGCAAATCTAAGAAGGATGGATGAACCATATACCCTTTAGAGAATCACTCTTTCTGCCTGAAACAGAGCTATAGATGGAAACAGCTTACGTTTGAGGTTACATTTGCAAATGAGAGCCCAGAGTACATGTTCTCGCTGCAGGCTTTAAGAAGATCTAGGTGTAGGGGCACCTGGGTGGCTCAGTTAGTTAAGCGGCCAGCTTCAGTCAGGTCATGACCTCCCGGTTTGTGAGTTCGAGCCCCGTGTCAGGTTCTGGGCTGACAGCTCAGAGCCTAGAGGCTGCTTCAGATTCTTTGTCTCCCTCTCTCTCTGCCCCTTCCCCTGCTCGTGCTCTCTCTCTCAAAAATAACTAAACATTTTTAAAAATTAAAAAAAGAAGAGCCATGTACATATATATATTTCAAAAATCTTTTTAATGTTTATTTTTAAGAGAGACAGAGACAGAGCGTGAGCAGGGGAGGGGCAGAGAGAGAGGGAGACACAGAATCCGAAACAGGCTCCAGGCTCTGAGCTGTCAGCACAGAGCCCGATGCGGGGCTCAAACTCGTGAACTGAGAGATCATGACCTGAGCCCAAGTCAGATGCTTAACCGACTGAGCCACCCAGGTGCCCCTATATATATATATATATATATATATATATATATATATATGTATTTTTTTAATGTTTATTTATTTTGAGAGAGCTCATGTGCCTGTGTGTGAGCAGGGGAGGGGCAGAGAGAGAGAGAGAGAGAATCTCAAGCAGGTTCCACACTGTCAGTGCAGAGCCCCACTCAGGCTCAAACCCACAAACCTCGAGATCATGAGATTATGACCTGAGCCAAAATCGAGTCAGTTGCTTAATAGACAGTGCAACCCAGGTGCCCCAAAAGCTATATATTTTTAAGAGATGAGAATCATCTTGTAAAAGTTAAGAACATCAGACATAGGTCACACTAGAAGATGGACAAGTAGGAACACTCCCAAGTTAGGGCCAACATTTCTTCAAAACAGAGTTCTGTGCCTG
The DNA here is from genome assembly GCF_016509475.1 of Prionailurus bengalensis. Lineage (NCBI taxonomy): Eukaryota > Metazoa > Chordata > Mammalia > Carnivora > Felidae > Prionailurus > Prionailurus bengalensis. The sequence goes on from NC_057353.1 coordinate 7,946,435, forward strand.
TTTCAAGGCTGGGTCCCCAAATTCCATTTTGGCCTGGAAAAAATACAAAGCACTTATAAACTTCTCGACTTCGCTATTCAAGTTGTCTTAATGAGTCACCCGTGACACAATTCATTTTAAGCAGAGTCCTGGTAAAGCCTCAGGGCAAAAGTCGTTGAAAAAAATGTACTCGGGAGTATCTACACGAGGTTTCCAACTACGAACGATTGTTGACGATAAGCCAATTAAATTTTGAACGGCCACGTCCTGTATTGATGGTTGATCTTAAACCATTCTTTCTGACAGTATTTATAGAGCAGGACCACTCTTGAGACTATTTCTACTTGTGACTATAAGCCCGTTTCCCTGACACACAGGACCTTAGGGGTATGATCCTAACGCGTCCAAAAGTGGTGGAAATCATGAACGTACATTTGTCGTAAGGGATGTAAAAGGAAAGCAAAATATATTCCTCTTCTGAACTACTTATACTGATCTAGCTCCTCAGTGGACTCACCTTCCTCCCAGTTCTGAATCTCACAATAGTGTTAATTTTCCAGTTTATGTGGACACGTCAGCCACCGAAATGTATAGGCAGTTTGTGTGACTTAATTCTGACGAGTTCCTGTCCAAAATCAACGGCGACAAAGATTATGAACCTAGTCCTTTACCTATTTCTCTACAACAAGAATCACAAACGGAATAAGTTCTCAAAGCCTGCTGATTAACCTGAGAAATGAAGCAGGCACGGGTCAAGGAAAAAGTGCTATCTCTGGATGGAAGGTCCTGAAGGTGGCAGTAATTTAGGGCAGTAAAGAATTTTCCACGGGGCACCTGGGTGGCTCAGTCGGTTAAGTGTCCGACTTCGGCTCAGGTCATGATCTCACGGTCCGTGAGTTCGAGCCCCACGTCGGGCTCTGTGCTGACAGCTCGGAGCCTGGAGCCTCCTTCCGATTCTGTGTCTCCCTCTCTTTCTGCTCCTCCCCCACTTATACTCTGTCCCTCTTTCTCTCTCTCTCTCTCTCTGAAAACCAGATGAACATTAAATTAAAAAAAAAAAAGAATTTTCCTGCTTAGATATGGGAGAGACCAGTGCGCTCCTAAGTGGAATCATATGAAAGAGAAAGGCCGGAAAGTTGGGGTCTAGTCAGCACAACACTTGTTTCATCTGCTTTCTTTGGCCATCCTTCCACGTGAGATTCACCCAGGAAAGAAAGTTGTCCTGTAAAACATTTAAATATAACCTGGAAAAATTACCCTAAGCCCAACCGGAGAGGACACTCCAACAGTTATTATGAACAAACAAAACAACCATCAATTAAAAAAGACCATAAGGAACTCAGGCGGCAGGAAGTATTCATCGGGTATTTTAATTAACTTTAGTGCCTAATTAGTTATCTTAATGAGGATGCACTGTCAGACCAAATGAAGGAGGTGTGCACAAAGTTCAGGGCACTTTGTTCCCCGGGTTATGAAACCAGGGAGAGGAAGATTCTAGACCGCCAGTAAAAAGTTCTATGCTTCTCTAGTCCCATCCACAAAATTTATACACAGGTAACTTTGCCCACCGTTCTGCCATCAATCCATTTCAGATGCCCAAACTTAGAGCCTCTCAGACGGAATTTATTGTACTTGGTTTGGGAGAAGTGATAGATTTAAATAAAACCGGTGATGACTCCTTCCAAATTCTATTTCATATGACGACTCAAAACCTGGTCAGTTTAGGGCTTTGTTCTGTCTCTTGTTTCTTTATGTTCAAGCTAACAGACTCGATGTCAAGCCAAAAATTCGGAGGGGCAAGCTTTACAGTTTTCTGCGGCTATAAAATTCATAAAGCCAGTTTAATTTGTCCACAATTTGTTGAAAAGAGGAAGAGAAGCTTATCAAAGAAATTGAGGTTCAGTGTCCAGATCTTCAAAACAGCAAGAGTCAGCAATAAAGCTGAAAAGCCTCGTGTCCCTCCCTCTGCACAACCCCTAATCTCACTGGTCATGTTTACAGGACAGAGAGCTAGCTGATGGGACGATATTGACCATTCAGGCCAAGTTACCTGTCTGAAGACTGGGAAAAAGTAGGAAGAGGCTAACCATTTTGTACTTTAACATTAGCTTCAGGGTGGACACCAGATATACCCTGTGCCCTCACACAGATTTATGCTTTTTTCCCAAAGAAATGTTATCAGTGGGATTTAAGAAAAATAATCTAGTCCTTTATACTTTTGTCGTAGAAGGAATAACGATATACTAATAAAATCCTATGGGGTATATATGATCTTATACATGAGAAAACTTAGGACCAAAAAAATCGAAAATTTGTTTTGCATTTTATTTTTTTCAATGTTTATTTATTTTTGGGACAGAGAGAGACAGAGCATGAACAGGGGAGGGGCAGAGAGAGAGGGAGACACAGAATTGGAAACAGGCTCCAGGCTCTGAGCCATCAGCCCAGAGCCTGACGCGGGGCTCGAACTCACGGACCGCGAGATCGTGACCTGGCTGAAGTCGGACGCTTAACCGACTGCGCCACCCAGGCGCCCCTGAAAATTTGTTTTGCATTTTAAATGAGAAGGTATCTTTGAAGTGGGCAAGTCTAACTGTCCACTTAATGCAGAAATCTCATTGACAACATGTCCGACTAGGGATTATTTATTCTCTGAATACTTTCTGTGCTCGAAGAAACTTCATTCCACCTTTGAACCATACTAATTAATAGAAAGTTCTTTCTCATATAAAGGTAAAATCCATTTCTCCGGTTAATCTCTCTATGGGTCTCCGCTCTATGCCTTGGGTCTACAGAGAATAAATCCAAACCTTTTATGTATATAACCCTTAACATTATTTCAGTTGATGGCATTCCCCCGATTATAATTCCATTCATCCTTTTATGGAGACATTCCAGTTTATGAAATACTCTTTCAAAAAGTAATGGTCGCCCTGGATATAAACTTTTTCGCGTGATACATAGCGTATGGTATAGAACTATCAGATCCTTTGACTCGGACACTATTGTAGTTTTTATAGCCACCGTGTTACATCCTACAACCCCTAAGATGTTTTCACATGAACTGTATTTAAACTATCATTAAGCAACTGATTTCTTCATTGCACTCTGTTCAACTTTCCTTGATTTGCACTAGTGACATATTTATCGTGTCAAGATATTTTTAAAACTCAAGATTGCCATCTAACCTACCAGCTACTCCAATCTTTTTCCTCCAAACTTTTGGTAGGCTTTCTACATTTTTTTAGCCAATTGGTAGTAAAAATATCGACATGATCGGGGTGAATTATATTCTTCCTAATACGGTTATCGTTAACAAATAGTTTGGGGGGGGGCAAGTTATGACTCCATTTAAAGGGAGATAAGCCCGCCCACATTTCTATTTTAACAGGTAGGTTTTATTCTTATTCAAGCCACCAGATCTTTGAAAAATCTGTTTGCTACACACAGTTCCAAAGAGGATGGGCTATGCCATACCACGTAGGGCCACATGGTGAAGGACCAGGGTCAGTCAGGTGGCAGAGACATGGGTGGGGGGGGGAAGTGTGGGCAAAGGCGTTTATTGTGGTTTTTGCTTGAAGGAATGAGTACGGAGAGATAAACAGCTCAGCAGGTTTAGAATCGCACATCTTGAATACTTTCAGCAGGCTCCGGGCTATAGGGGTGGTCCCTCGTTGCCTGGAACCTGACCCTCAAATGATTTAGGGCAGGAGGATAGTGTCCAGAATGGTAGGAACTTGATAAAAGGAAGTCAGTAGGTGCATGGATTCAGGATTGGTTGGTTTGCACACCAAGTGCTTTGCTGGCCCTAGGAATTAGCTTGCCCCGGGAGGGGCAGTCTCTCTGCGTGGTCAGTGAGACCCAGATGCCAGAACAGCCAGAATATAGAAAACCTGATATACAATTAATACAGTTGTCCCCAGCCAAATGTAAAGACAGCGCCCCATACCTGTGGCAGTCGCTTAGCCATCCATCTGCGCGTTTTCTGCCTGTTGAAAACACATCCTAGACCTTCCAGGGCTAAGAACTTACAGGGAAGCAGGGAGGGTATGGGCAGGGGGCAAGCCGACCTCATGGAGGAACCCTTGGCAAGAAGAACAGCCAGGGAAGCACAGGCATTGTGGGGGACACACACACGCACACACACACACACACAACCGCAGCAGAGGCAGCCTGCAGAAAGCCTCCTCCTGGACCTGATTTTCTAGTCCCCCGGGAGAGGGGATTTGACTTTTCAACTGCTTCGCTTTTCTTATTAAAATCTTTCCTGACAAGTTAGAATATCACGCTTTCAAGCACTGACATAGCACTGACATCAGGTTTCCGGAGTTCCAGGCAGCAGCAGCAAAGAGAAGTGTGGAAGCTCTGAATATTCATCTGTGCTCTCCGAGCACAGAGCTGCTGACACAGCGTTACAACTAGGATCACGTCTCGCCTTAACAATAAGCCTGATGGGGCCTGAAAGAAATAGACCTGTTTGGGACCCCTGCCGAGATGCTCTAATTTCTTTCTCTTGGCACTGACCCTCTCAACTACGCCCAGGTCTCCGTAAAAACAGCCACGGCAATAAAGGAGGAGGTTTAATCACCTCTTTTCCCATCTCTTCCGAGTGACTTCCCTAAAACCTGGAAAAGCAGAAAGCGACAGCTGGAACAGACACCGTGATCATCCTCACTTACGGCTTACTTTAGACCCGACCCCTTGATTTACCGGTCAGCATCAGAAAGAAAGGCCGGGCTGAACCACCAGAAGGTTGGCACCACAGGGCTCCCTTCTGGGGCAGCTGCTGTTTCCTGCCTGACTTAATCCCCTCCCACCTAAAATCACGGTGGTGTTGAGGCCCTAGGGAATATGATACCACTGTTTCCTTTTCTTCCTAAGTTCATAAACAGAGATCTGGGGTGACGAATGCTCGTTGGAAAGCCTTCATGAGATTTCCCTTCACTCTCTGCTATCCCACCATAAGCCATACCGGCAGCAGGATGCTTCAAACCGAGAAAGATCCCGAAATGCTATCCAATGGGTTCACAGAGGGGCGGGGTGGAGAAGATCAGAAGGCGTCAAGCCATTTAGGAAGTCGAAGTCTTTGCTTTTTCGGAGCTCAGGCAGGCGTCACACCCAGAAATGACATTGCATCTTTGCACGGCAGCTAAGCCCACGGCTTGGCATTCACACAAGTTGGATTCAGAGTCCACCTGCCCCGCGAGTTGTGCGAGCCCGGGCATGCTGTTCCTCTCCCGGTGCCCGCATTTCCACGTCTGAGGAGCTGGCACAAATATGGTGCCCCCTCCGGGGGCGATGTGAGGGCTCCGTGACCTCAGGTGTGTTAAAGCACGTAGCAACGTGCCTGGCACACACATGGTCCCCTCGCATCAGATGGAGCAAAGACCCCCGTGGCCCGCCCTGTGGGGGAGCCCAGGGCACAGGGTGTCCTCTGGATAGGCACATGGGGGCTGGAAGTCACGAGGAAATGATCCCTGGCCACCTCTCTGTCATGCACTGATCCCCAAAAGCCTCTGCTGAAAATAGTAGCGATTTCGAGATCTGTAGTAAGGGAAACACAAACGACTCAGGTGCTCTGTCAGCTCCACTTTCCAAGAACCTGTGTCCTGCTTGCTTCTTCTCAGCACCGTGGCCGCAGGAGGCGCCCCCAGTGCCATCAGTGAGCGTAACATCGTGCTGCCTTTCATCGTCTGTGTTCTGATCCTCTGGGGCCTTGCTGACCCTGGAGGGGCTGTCCCTCCCTGGGTTACCCAGCTCCTAGAGATTCCTTGCCTTCCAATGTACATTTCAAATGCAAACCAACCAACTCAGAGCCTCCTTTATGGGGCTCTCACACTCTGAGCCATTCTTCACATGCCCCAATCCATCCCCCTCCCCACCCCGGCCTGGGGCTGATGAGGGAGAAGCAGGGGCAGCCCCTAGGCCCCAGAACCCACTGGAATGATTCAAATTAACCCATCCTAAACCTGCATGCCCTGCCTGCCCCGTTCGTCCCCACAGAAACCACAATAAAGGCTCTTGCCCACAGTTTCCCTCCTGCCCCTGCTGACCAGCCCTGGTGCTTCCCCGTATGGCCCTGCATGAAACAAGGTATCCTCATCTCTTCGGACTTGGAGTCACACACCATCTTTCCAATGGCAATCATCTGGTCTGTTGGCCTCACCATACCTGAATAGCAAAGCCCATGTTAAAACAGCCGGGCACTGAGGATTAAAATGAGAAAAAGATCGCTCCTCAGGACATTTTTAGTCACGGCCACATTAAGCAGCCAGCCAGTCGGCTACCATGAGCTCATTTCTAGAGGGCACGATGGCATCGCTAGGCTAAGCCGCCAGTGTAGTCTGGGCCACCTCAGGGACCCCAGGTGGCAGAATATGAACCTTCCTCACGTCCTCCAAAGTAGACAGAACCCTGGAGTAGAGCCGAGACCTGGTTCATCCCCACTGAGGCTCCCCAGGCAGGGCGGCCACGGTCGTGGGGAGACCCTGAGGCTGACCAGCTAAGAGAGGCCAAAAGTCAGCAAAGACCTCAGGAAAGCCGGGCGCCTGGGTGGCTCAGTCAGTTAAGTGTCCGACTTCGGCTCAGGTCATGATCTCACGGCCTGCATCTGGCTCTGTGCTGACAGCTCGGAGCCTGGAGCCTGCTTCGGATCCTGTGTCTCCCTCTCTCTCTCTGACCCTACCCCACTTGCACTCTGTCTCTCTCTCTTTCTCGAAAATGAAAATAAAACATTAAAAACATCTATAAAAAAAAAAAAGTCCTCAGGAGTGCTGTCGATCAATCATGCATCATCTAGTGCTGCCAATCAGGAGCACTGATTTCTTTTTCCATATATGTTTAAGGCCTCTCACATGATGATTAAGAAGGGACTGGAAAAAGAGACAGGGATGGGAAAAGGAGGAGGAGGAGGAGAAGAAAAATAAGGAAGAAGAGAAAAAGGAAGTAGAGAGGAAGCGAGAGAAAGGAAGGAGGGAGGGAAGGACAAAAAAAAAAAAAGGAAGAACAAGTAGTAGATGAAAGGAGGGGGAAAGAACTTGAAAACTTACCTTGAACAAGATTAATGTGTTAGCTTGGCGGGTCCTTGCCGTAACAAAATACCATGGATTTGGTGGTTTAAACAATAGAATGTATTTTCTCTCCATTCGAGAGGCTCCAGATCCTAGATGATGATGTCGACAGAGGCAGAGGTGGTTTCTTCCTAGGCCTCCCTCTTCCGGGTACAGAAGACACCCCCCGCCTCGCCATATCTCACCCGGTCTTCTCGCTGTGTGTGCATCCCTGTGTGTGTTCCTCTCCTAGGGACCCAGTCAGATTGGGGGAGGGCCCACTTTAATGGCCTCATTTTAACTGACTTACTCTTTCAAGGCCCAGATCTCCAAACACGGTCACTTTCTGAGGTCCTGGAGGTTAGAGTTCAACGCATGAATTTCAAGGAGACACAGTTCAGCCTGTAAGGCTTAGTATAGTAATTTTAACCAACAGGCCATTCCATAGATTGCCAAAAGGCCTGGGTTTGATTCCAGCTTCCGCCATTTACAAGCTGTGTGACCTGGGGCAGATTTCTTACCCTCTCAGTGCCTCATTTTCCTTATCTGTAAAAATGAAGACAATAGTATGCACTTGGTTTGTGAGAATAAAAAAGGCACAGAGTGCAGTGACAGGCATTGGTGGAGCTCAGAAAATGTTGCCATCACCATAAGGACCGTTACTGCAATGAAATTTACTTCGACTCCCAGTGAGTTGGGTCATTTTCACTGTCGAGTGATGAGTGAAAGCAACACAGTGAAATAAAAGATAACTCCAAATAAGCTAAAATGTCAGTTGACATTGGAAATTCATTATCTTATTTTGAACATAAAACAGACATAGTTTTAAGTAATAGAAAAAGTTTGCACTTGGTTAATAAAGGTTGGATAAGACAGAAAGAATATCAGATTGAGGGGAGAAACAGCATCGCCCTTTGCGGGTCTCATGTTCTCAGCCCAGTGAATGCATGTGACCGTTTTACCCAAGAGTCCTGGGGACATTCACTAATCCAACCGAGCAAAGAGTTTGGACATAATATCGAGTCCAAAGGCTGGACTAGAATGTTGGAGTAACCAACAAACTAATCATACTGGTCGTGGTCAGGAAAGCAACAGGATACAAAAGAGGGACAGTGAGCATGGAATCTAGGTAATAATTTGATAAAGGAATTCGCTGGTCTTTACCTATTACCATCAACTGTCTGGACATTCAATGTGTGGCAATAAATGTCCCTATCACTAGAGAGCTTTGTTTTTTTCTTACAGGGCCCAGATGGTTCATCTGATCTCACCCCAGCCAGAAAAAGGGCGCCAACACCTCCAGGATTTGACCTTACAAACGTTTAAATTCTCTGAGTTTTGGTGCCTTCAAAACTGAAAACATAGAAACTATAATATCTTATTTGCAAGGTTGAAGAAATAATAAAAATATACATAAAGCACTCAGCAACTGACAGGTATTTCCATTGTTACTATAGTTAGTACTCAGTCTTTTTGTCCTGTCCCTATATCAAGAAACAACCTGTGGGTTAGTAATTCAGCTTACGGAAACACCAGCACTGGAATGCAGCATACCCCGTACATCAGACACAAGTACTCTGGTCTCTGTAGCCAATTAGTAAGTTAGCTTTCTGTTGTGCACCCCAGACTTCTGTGAATTTGGTTAGATAAATCAGTCTGATGAGTTCTGGGACACCAGTAATACTAAACTTAAATATATGTAAGATCGAGCGGGTCCCTGGGTGGCTCAGTTGGTTAAGCACCCAACTTTGATTCAGGTCATGATCTCACGGTGTGTGAGTCCGAGCCCCGCGTGGGGCTCTGTGCTGATGGCTCAGAGCCTGGAGCCTGCTTCGGACTCTGCGTCTCCCGCTCTGTCTGCCCCTTCCCTGCTCATGCTCTGTCTCTCTCTGAAAAATAAATAAATGTTAAAAAAATAATAAAAAATGTCAAACATATATATATGTAAGATCGAGGGTCAGACTCTGGAACACCATTGTATGACCCTGCCATGTGGTGAGGCCTTGCCTAACTTCTCTGGTAGGACAACCCTCTCCCAGTCTGCTAATTGCAACACATGAAGGATGGGAATTGAAGGGTTTGAGCCAAAGCCATTATGTTCTCATTTCCCGTCTTAACACTCAGAATATTTGGTGACACTAGGTAAAGAAAATGATAATTGCTTTCATTCTAAAATAATTTTAAGCGTAGCATATCACTTAATTCCAATATCGGCTTTGAGGATATAGAGAGGACAGTGAGTCGCAGTGTTCATTTTATTAAATAAAAAAAAAAAAACAAACTGAGACATTCAAAGTCTTGCTCCTACCATACAGTTGACATCAGGTGGAATCAGAATCTACATAGATCATTCCATCATAAACCCATACAGGATTGCATTTATACAGGACTTAGCCAACCGTTTCAATCCTCCCTGTTTAGAGGAAACCTTTCCCTTGTAATCATTTCTGTGATGCAGTAAAGCAGTCCATCGCTGATGAGACTTCATATTGTAAAACAAAAAAAGAAAACAAAGGAGTGAGGAGAGCAACATATATTACGGTAAATTGGAAAATTTAGGCTGAACCCTCGACCTTAAAAAGATGTTCTCACAATGGCTGGGTAGTGCCGGTTGGACAAATCTTCCCACAAGTAACAATTATAAACTCTGGATGAAGTGTTAAAACAAGTACCTAAAGATACTAAGAAACAAACAAAAGCAGGAAGATCCTAGAAGGAGACGGGCATGAGGAAGAAGGGAAGGCACTGGGTGAGTTGCTCTTTTTTTTGGTTTTTAATGTGAGGGGAGGTCCCAGTCTGTACCATGGGGCTAACCCTGGGATTGGTCTGTTTGGTTTTTTTTATTTTGTTTTGTTTTGTTTTGTTGTTTAAGTCTTAATGGCTTGAAGAAGAAGAGAACAGAGATCGGGCAGAAGGAACAGCTAGGAAATGAAAAGGGTCCTCTTAGAAGTGACAGGAGCCAAGAACCAAGCTCTGTGTATGAACATGGCCCGGAGCCCTCAACCTCTGAATCACATGCACAGCCCAGCTCCAGGCCAGAGTGAGACGGGGACCAGGGGCGACAAGGTCTGCAGTCTGACTTCCTGCTCAAACAAAACATCAGTGCTTTTTGCAATAACATAGCAGAGGCCAGAATCTATGCAGTGTTATCACTCACAATAATCAGGACACATTCCAAAATTATCTGACATACAAAGGAACAGGGAAACAGGACCTGTACTTAAAACATGACCAGCAGATACTCACTGTGAGATGATCTGGAGGTTGGAATTAGTCGACAAAGATTTTTAAGCAGCTACTATGATTATGTTCTAGGCATAAAAGAAAATATGCTCGTAATTAATGGAAAGAGAGAAAATCTCTGCAGAGAAACAGATACCATTAAAAAAAAGAACCAAATCGGGGCGCCTGGGTGGCGCAGTCGGTTAAGCGTCTGACTTCAGCCAGGTCATGATCTCGCGGTCTGTGAGTTCGAGCCCCGCGTCGGGCTCTGGGCTGATGGCTCGGAGCCTGGAGCCTGTTTCCGATTCTGTGTCTCCCTCTCTCTCTTCCCCTCCCCCTGTTCATGCTCTGTCTCTCTCTGTCCCAAAAATAAATAAACGTTGAAAAAAAATTTTTTTTAAAAACAAAAAAACCCCCCAAAAAGAACCAAATGGAAATTCTGTGACTGAAAAGTATAATACTTGAAATTAAAAATTCATTGGATTGATGGGGGCGCCTGGGTGGCTCAGTCGGTTAAGCATCTGACTTCGGCTCAGGTCATGATCTCGTGGTCCATGAGTTTGAGCCCCGCATCGGGCTCCGTGCTGACAGCTCAGAGCCAGGAGCCTGCTTCGGATTCTGTGTCTCCCTCTCTCTCTCTGCCTCTCCCCTGTTCTCTCTTTCTCTCTCTCTCTGTCTCTTAAAAATAAATAAATGTTAAAAAAAATTTTTTTAATTCATTGGATGAGCTTAAGATCAAATTCAGGACGTCAGATTTTTACAAAGATAAGAATAGAAAGTATCCAATATGAAAAACAGAAAAAAAAGATACTTTAGTAAGTGAACAGAACCTCAGGGAACTGAGATGTTATCAGGTCATCAGTACCAGTGGTCAGACGTAATTGTTCCCAGATCAGTTAGCCAATGTCCCAAAGATGGTATTAACCCTCATTCACTTGTAGCCAAAACTCTGAATGGCCTGATTAAATATAATGCATACAACCCATCAATTTCCGGTAATACTACGAAATCAGGCCTTAATGGCAGGATACGCTTGGTAATGCAGACCATGTAAAGGTTAAAGAATGTGTCGTTTCTTGGAAATCCACAAATTTTCAAGAACTAAAAGCCTCCTGAAGAACATGGACTTAAAAGCCTCATTGATGTAAAGGAGGAAGGGAGATATAAAAAGGGATCAGCCTTTTCACAGTGGCTCACAGTTAAAAGTCTTTAGCAGCAACGGACGCTGGGTCTTGAGCAGGAATCAGGTGCTTGACCAGATCCCGCAACCCCAGCTAGTCTGGGTGTTTTTCTCTCAGGCCGTATACAACTCTCTGAAACTCTAGGAAGGCAACCCCAGGAAAAAAGTATAAGAAATCAATCAATCAACCCATGGCATTAGCATATTCATAACTCGTATTAGTTAAGTGTAATTCATTTGGTAATTATCATTATGCTTCTGTGCATTCTTTTCCTGCTAGTTATCTGAACCACTAGACAGAGGACATTCACGATTTCATTTAATGTTTGGAAGAGTTTGGTTAAATACGTTTGCAATCAATGCGTAAGCCTTTGGGTATTTTAATTTGTTAAATTGCGATATATTCATCTTAGGTAGCATGTAACTACTCGGAGGAATATTAATCATTTATGTTTAATGTTCGAGGGAATGTCGTTTAAATAAATGATCATATTAATAAAATGGACATTAAATATACTATAAACAGCTGCTAGTGTTGTTCACTGTTTGAGGTGTTTTTGTCCCTGGAGAAGAATCTGGTCAACAATTTTATAAAGTTCTCCGGCAAACGTGGACCAAACCCAGGAGGAAATGGTATTTTGTGCATATTTCCATAATTCCAACTTAAGAGATTTCTAACTTTAGTGTCCTAACTTCCATTGGCAACAGACCAGATTTAATCCAGCTCTGAGGAGAGACTAATACAATATTGTCTCTGCAACTAGAGGTACAGATAAAGGAAAAAGGGCATTGTTGCATTCCTGGCTGAGATTCAGGCCCCACGAGAAACACATTTGACATTCGATCATTTTTCTTTTAAATGCCCAGACCTAAGCTTCCCCGTCAGGCTGGCAAGGGGCCTCCCCACAAGGTTATGACCAGTTTTCAGCGACAATAGACACAAAAACAAGAGGGCCGAAATGACAGATCCTTCAAACTGGCTGCACATATTATTCCTCTCTACCCATATCTTTTTTTTCTCATACTTCCTACTCTATTTACCAGTTTTCAGAATACTGAGTTCATCGGTGCCCCAGCAGTATCCAAAAGTGACTGAGATTTTTTTTTTACTACAATCATTATTCTCTTTGATGGTCAAGTCGCCCTCTGTCGATGCCTCCTGTGTCCTTTGCAGATGACCCTAGTATTTTTTTTAATTGTGGTAAAGCATAATAACACCAAATTTACCATTTTCACCATTTTTAACTGTACGGTTCAGTACCAATAAGAACATTCACAGGGTCAGGCAACCACAACCGCCCCCCCCCCCCCCCCCCCCGGCCTCCAGAACTCTCTCCATTTTCCCAAACTGAAAGCCTCTCCCCATTGGACAATGATCCCCACACTCACCTCCCCCCCACCCAGCCCCTAACAACCACCATTCTTCCTGTCTCTGGTTTGACTACTCTAAGCGCCTGGTAGAAGTCGAATTATATAGTATTTGTCTTTCTGTGACTGATTTATTTTCCTTAGCATGGCTTCAAGATTCATTCATGCTGCAGCATGTGTCTGAATTTCGCTGATTTTTAAAAAAAATTTTTAACGTTTTTATTTATTTTGGGGAGAGAGGGAAAGAGAGACAGACAGTGAGTAGGGGAGGAACAGAGAGAGACAGAGACACAGAATCCGAAGCAGGCTCCAGGCTCCGAGCTGTCAGCACAGAGCCCGACGAGGGGCTCGAACTCACTGACTTGAGCCGAAGTCGGTCGCTCAACTGACGGAGACACCCAGGTGCCCCAGTGGAGCATGCGACTCTTAATCTCAGGGTTGGGAGTTCAAGCCCCACGTTGGGCGTGGAGCCTACATAAAATAAAAACAAAATAAAAAATATGAAATAAAATAAAATAGCTGAGGGTCACATTTGTGTTATGTAAATATTACCTCAATTAAAACAAACGAACAAAACACGGTGGAGTGGGGGCAGAAAGGAATGAAACCACTGCTGGATAAGTAAGAGAATGTTTTTGAGGAACAACAACAACAAAAAACTTGAGGCCGAAGTCTGAGGACATAAAGCGACACAGTTACAGTAGTGAACTAAGTGCCAGACCTGTTTCACACTATTTCACACTGAGGTGATGGGGAGGTTAATGCAGCGAGCAACTTCTTCGAGACCGTTCCAAGTCCTTCTCAAGTTACTTTGGATCTTTGGGACCAAAAGGGGAACTGAAAATCAGAACAAACGGTAATTTAACAGTAGGGGCCTCAAAAGCAGACACCTCAAAAAAAAAATAATCATAAAGCAGGGTGCCATCTAAGCCTTTCTCAGACTCAGTCCCTTGTTACTTCCCTAATGTGGGACCGAGCCCTCGTGGCATCCATGGCTCAAGTGAAATTTTCTCTCTCAGAGTTGGATCAGTGTTCTCCCTACCAAGCAACCAAAGTCACTAAATGATAATAAGTATAATTTTTGCCTAATACTTTGGCAAAATTTGAAGATTACCAATGCCAGCATTGGTAATACGTGTAACGGCACATTCTCAGGCTGCGATGGTAGCAGAGGAAGTGAGATCAGCTGCCCTAGGGGGTAATTTGGTAATGTGATCAGTTTTTGATACACATACCCTTTAGGGGCACCTGGGTGGCTCAGTCGGTTGAGCGTCCAACTAGGCTCAGGTCATGATCTCCTGGTTTGCTCTGTCCCTCCCTCTCTGCCCCTCCCCTGTTTGCACTCTCCCAAAAATTAAAAAAATAAAAAAAGAAATTTAAAGAAATAAAAATATGCCTAGCTTTTAGCCACCAATCTTACTTCTGTGAATTTGTCCTAAGGAAATAACTGGAAAGGCATTCAAAGTTGTATTGCCTAACTACATTCATCGCGACACTATTTGTATTAGTGAAAAAATGGAAAGTATCTTTCCTCAATTTTCAACAGAGAATTCATTACATGGAATGCTGCTATGTGGATTTTAAAATAATCATGAAGATCAATATTCATTACAAAGAAAAATGCCCACGATATGTTACGTTTAATACAAAAGATTTACAAAACAGCATGCATATGATCACATTTTTTATATATGCATGGAAACAATGTGGAAAGGCACTCATCAACATGTTAATAAGATTTCTCTCTGGACGGAGATAATTTTCATTTTTACTTTACACCTTTTGTATTGCCTAGATTCATTTCTATTAATGCGTTGTTTTTATTACAAGGAAAAAAATAAAATGATGTTTATTTTGAGAAACAGTCTAGTAAAGGAAAAATAAAAACGAAAAGAACCGAAGAACAAAAATACTTCCCAGGCAAAGATACTGATGAACTCAGCTTGGGTTGACATCTTAGCTGACTCAGCGGGCTCTGGATTTCTATACTGTGAATCAAGATGCTTCTCGAGAAGAGGAACTCACCATGAACTGGGCAGTCCGCCCGGTTGTTGTATATCATGCAATTTCACCGAGTTTAGTAACCAACATCCTGAAGGCGATTCTTTGGCCTCTAGGTTTAGACCAGAAATTCTAATCATGGGTCCACACTAGAAACACTTAGAAGCTAATAATCATAATCATAATCATAATCATCCCTAACACCACTACACCCAGACGTCTTATCGTTTAAACACTCCAGGTGATTCTAATACTTAACCTGGGCTGAGAAATAATGGTTTAGGCCCAGATTGAGAATTTTGTGCTCTGGACTCAGCATCTGTGTGATCTAGAACAAATGTTCTCAAACATGGGGAACACGTTGGAAATGCAGACTCCTTGGCTTCAACGCAGACATTCCGATTCAGTAGGTTTGGGGTGGGCCCCAGGAATCTGAATTTTTAACAAGTACATCCCAGGTGATTCTGGTAAAAGTTATAGAAAACCTTCTGGGCTTCAAAACAAACAAAAGCGGGGCACTTGGGTGGCTCAGTCCATTAAGCGCCGGACTTCGGTTCAGACCACGATCTCACAGCTCTCGAGTTCGAGCCCCACATCAGGCCCTGTGCTGACAGCTCAGAGCCTGGAGCCTGTTTCAGATTCTGTGTCTCCCTTTCTCTCTCTGCCCCTCCCCTGCTTGCTCTCTCTCTCTCTCAAAAATAAACACTAAAATTTCAAAACAAAACCTTCTAACAAAGAATCGTACTTTTTACAAGGTACATATAGTAAAAGGCTTGGCATACATCTAGTTAGGACAGTCCCTTAAAAAAGCCATCAGCAATATTTTTATTAAGAAACCTAATACAGAAAAGTATTTAGACTTTAAGAAGTTACTCCTGCAGAGGTTAAACAACACTGACGTAGAATGACACAGGATGGAAAATTTTTGTTTTATTTTATTTTGTTTTATTTTATCTTATTTTATTTTACTTATTTTATTCACTATTCAAGTGCATAATTTAAGGCTACTAGAGCAAGCTGCACCCAGAATAGCAGTGTGACAGGGAAGGAGTTGCTACTCACCAGACTGCTGCCCCCTGGCATGAAGAAAATGGCTTCCTTCTTGCTGCTACTCAAAGTCCGCTGGCCTTCCCCTTCTCAGACTTTCTTCCCTCAACTTCAGAAATCTAAGAAGCTAAGGAAGAAAGCAACACTCCTATGGTCTCATGGGAAAGTTGTTTTCAAATGCTTTGAAATGGATGAGGAGTAAGTTAGAAACTCATTTCTTGGGAAAGTCTTCCTTCAGAATCGCTCCATGCTCCCTGAGTCCTTTTTGGGGGAAAAAAAAAAATTAAAAGAAAAATTCTTTAATGATGGCTCCCCAGGACATTCCCTTCGACCAAGCTCCCGTGAGGTTCAAAAGATTTAAGATCGGTGAACATGACAAGCCACGCATATTCACACCGTAGACGGCAAATAAATGGAAGAGCCGTCCACAATGATCGAGCCACGTTTCTCCTTCCTTCCCTCATTCTTAGATATAGATAAACCCCAAAGCCAAAGAGTCAAAAGGGAGAAGAGGAAGTGAAGACCTAACAAAAGTCGAATAGGAAGCCACGTAGCTCTGGCACCTAGAGGAATTCTGGGCCCCTGGGCTCCTGAGACGTGGAGGGCTGGAGGGCCAGACTCCTCAGCCGGTTGCCTTTTGCTCACGAGGTCCCTCTGATGTGGCCAGACCAGAAGGTAGACCAGGGCAAGAGGAGAGGAAGCCAGAGGTGTGCCGCTCAGAATGGGCTCTCGAACTCTCAGATCTTTCTCACGCATGCTGCCCCTCTCCCCAGAATAGCAAAAGATAGAAACTTGGAAGATATTCTGTGGCAGAATCTAAATTACGCGTCCGTCTGGACTCCCCTCATGCTGTCTCTGAGACTCTTCGATTCAGGAGGCAACCACTGGATTTCATGGGTGAGTATTTAGAAAGGAAGCATTTGAACCACAGCTACTAGATGTGTGTTCAATGTCCAAGCACTGGCCAAAGTTCAGGAAGTCAAGGCAGGAATGAGAATTACGTTCTCTTCACTTACATTTTGCCTGGTCTAATTATCCCCAACATCTTGAAAAGAAAATTAAGAAAAAAATAATGTTTCTGCTTCATTCTTTCTCACCAGCAGAACCCCACTCATCATTCTTCCTACGTGAGAAGTTACAGCATTCGGCAGAGGCTCCGAAAGAGACTTTGGAGCATCATTCATTTTCTAGGAAAGAGAACCTGAGATAATAGAAAATATGTATATTGGCCTCTGCTCCTGGATCCCGGCACAGAGCTCCTAAAACCCTTGTAATTTCCTAAGTGATAAAAGTGCCGGGAGTATCTTTTGTTCTAATGAGGTGACTTTGGGTGGGCCCCTGGATGGTTCCTGAATGGCGGCTGGTCACTGGAAAGACCACGCCATGATTAGGAGCTTGGTATTTTCAGTCCTGTCCCCCATCCTTCAGAGAGGGAGGGGGGCTTGGAGATGGAGTTAATAAATGGATTATGCATACATGAGGAAGCATCCATAAAATCTCAACAGTATGGGGTTCAGAGAGCTTCCAGAATGGAGAACATATCCCCACCTGGAGGGTGACACATCCCAACTTCACGAGGACAGAGCATCCTGCACTCGGGTCCCTCCCAGACCCCCCCCCCCCACACACACATATCTCTTTAGCCGGTTGGTCATCTGTGTTCTTTATCATACGCTTTAATAAACTGGTGACCATTAAGTAAGTGTTTCCCTGACTTTTGTGAGCCATGCTAGAGGATTCATCAAACCCGAAGAGGGGATCTCGGGAACCCCTGGTGCGGGCTGGAGTAGTAACCAAAGGGGAAGAGCAGAGCACTCCTGAGCTGGTAGGAGAAGCCACTGCCACCTGTGGCCTGAAGGGGCTGGAGGGGAAAGTGTCCCAGCTCTAAGACGGGACCACCCAGCAGGAGCTGTGGCTTGACAGAGACACTCAAGGCTGGTCATGGAGTGGGCCAGGGGGCTCAATCACTCCCTCTCCTTTCACGCTCCAGTCTCCTTCCAGAATCTATTGGCCAAAACTCCACTGGAAGCCAGAGGGCAAGTGCTTGGCTTCCCAGAGCAGAGAGCAGGTAGGATCCATCCTTATCCTCAGGGACAAATGGTGGTGGGTTCTCCTTGACAGAAGGAATGGACCCTCCTTTACCAGACTATGAGGAGAGAAAGCTGTCTGAGGAGAGATGGGAGATGTTGGTGGGTGGTGGGTGGAGAGCTGAGGTTCTAGAATGAGGGTTACGATTTTTATTTTCTCAGTAAAGTTCATGGAGCTCACGAGTTAGGAGGCTGAGAGCATCGTAGCAGGGGTAAGAAATCAGGGAAAGTTCGGGATCATCTTGGGTTAGCCACTAAGAACTTATATAAAAGATCTTCAGGCAATGCTTAGGGTCTTAATGATGTTAGAGACTATAACCCCAATTTACATGGAGCTTTTGATGTTCAGCAGGCTGGAGACATAGGTAGAGATGTTGAATGATGGGCTAGATGGGGAAATGCCTAAACAGAAAGAAGCTGACAGCAGAAGGTAGAAAAGTGAAGAACTTTGAGATTTGAGTGGTATAGTGGGTAATGGGGGTGGTTGCCCAACAATGCAAATGTGCTTAATGTCACTGAATTATAGACTCCAGAAAGGTTTAAATGGTACATTTTCTACATACTTTACCACAACTTTTGTTTAAAAACTTAAAAAAAGTCATGGATACACTGCTTGGCAACCATCGTGGTAATAAATGATTTAGGCATCAATGGATACTCACACTAGTGGGTGTGAGTGTGGAAGAACAGGAAATTTAGAGTATCAAAAATACCTTCTTCAAGGCATTTAGAAGGAAAACAGTGACTTTAGAGTGGAAAAACCAGGCAGACAGCACCTTAACCAAGTGATCAGGTTCATTTCACCATTATTGGGAGTAATGGACCCTCTGTGCCTCCTGACAGCTGCACCGAGAAGAACACAACAGAACTTCATTTCAGCCGTGCTCCTGCCAAAAATGCATAGCCTAAATTTAATGACGACGAAATATCAAGATAAAAACCATCACAATGAAAAAGGAAATTCCCACTTCAACTGGCTCACAGCAAGGAACATTTTTCTTTCACCGGGAGGTAGAATGGCCCCTGGCTTAGGTAATCTAGCATTTTTAAATGTTTTTGTCTCTTGACATTTTTCATTCTGCCATCCTTTGCCTGTTTAGCTCCCCTAGGCCTGGCAAGAGTGGCTGTGGTTCCAGAAACAGCAACAGGCAATGGAGACAAGGAGCTATCTCTTCACATATTTATCATTTTTAATCAGAGGAGCCCAACATAGTTACCCTCCTGGGTCTTTGGCCCAAACTGGGTCACATGCAAACCCCCAACAAATCTCTGTCAAGGGGAAAGGGGTTCCCTGGACTATTCAGCAAATCTGTGGGTTCCATGTGTGGAAGGGTGGCCACCAAACCAAAGTGGGGGTCTTCAGCAAGGAAGACACAGGAATGGCTATTTCAGGATGAACAGTGGACATCCAGGGTCAAGGCCAGCCGCAACTTAGAATGTCAGGTGATTGGGGCACCTGGATGGCTCAGCCAGTTGAGCGTCTGACTCTTGATTTCGGCTCAGGTCATCATTTCACAGTTCGTGAGATTGAGCCCTATGTTGGGCTCTGTGCTGACAGGTCAGAGCCTGGATGGAGCCTGCTTGGGATTCTCTCTCTCCTGTCTCTGCCCCTCCCCTGCTTGCTCTCTTTCTCTCTCTCAAAAATAATAAATAAATTAAAAAAAAAAAAAGAATAGTAGACAATTCATCCATCAGGTAGGGGACCAAGGGTCACCACGGGGGTAGGTTTTGGAGGAGGAAATTGTAAATCTGGAGGTCGGTAAGCAACAGCAGGAAAGACACATGAATGATGCTATGAGCAGAAGATACGGACCAAAAAGAGGCTCTTTTTGTTTGGTTAAAATGGACAAATAAGGGTACGAAAGTGGTACCAGGCACAGCAACACGAGGTGTATAAAAAGAATCCTCTAACCCCCCTTTTTTGTAAAAACTAACATCTTCAAGGTTAGTGCATAGGGACTTGGATGGGCAAGGGAAAATAAATTAGTTTTTCCAGAAGAAAATGGATGGACGATGTCTTGTATGTACTATTACCTTTTTTTCTTCTTTTATTTAAAAAAACAAAACAAAACAAAACAAAAACAAGACATTCGCTGGGATTCACAACGTCCCTGTCTAGCCTATTATAGTGCTTTATAACCCCAAATCTCAAGAAACTTAATCAATACCATGCTTGCCTACATGTAAGGCCAATTAGTCTTTTTCAGTCTTAAACACACATGAAATACAACTGTTCATTTCCAAAAGTTATTGCACACAGATTTCACAAAATCTATTTAATTGTGTCATGGAACACTTAAGAGACCTCATTGTAGCATCTCATGCTGGCAGTGATCAATAAAAATGAACAATTCCTAGATTCAATTTGCAGAAAACTCAATACAATACATTTTACAGAAGGGATCTCTTTGTTATGTCTACATTCTAGGCATAGTGTTGTCCTGAAAGCTGATCTTTAGGGGAATCAAATTCTTTTGATTTACCAGTAGAGAAAAACATTTTTGAACAAATTCTAATTTCCTAGCTAGTAGGACCTGTTGCTTGGGATTTAAATACACCGGCGCATTTTTATACATCAATTAAACCCCTTCTATTCTATGAACTCTAGCGACTTCATCACAAGAAAATGTTTTTATCTTTTCATACACTTTGTGGTTTATTCAGTAACTATGTATCACATGGCAAGTGTTCTGGAAGGAACCAAGGACACAGTGGTCAATGATACAAACCATTGCTGACTAATAATACATGACACGTATCCAGTTGTATATACCAGGACTGTGCCAAGTGAGTTACATCTGGGTTTTCTGTTTGTGTGTTTTCTGGGGTTGTTTTTGTTTTTGTTTTTGTTTTTCTCAAAGAGGTCACGTGAGTTGCCCAAGCTATCATAGACAAGAAGCGAAAGAGGCAACATTCAAACCCAGTTTGGTTGCCTCTGGAACCCAAGCGCTTAACCACAGTGCTCTAATGCTCCTGGTAGATCATATACGTTAAGAAACTACAAATGTGACAAAGAAGTCTATGGCAGCCCAACTCGCAAGGGGACAGAGAAGACCAAAACGGATGTGCCATTTTAGCTGGACAAGAGTCGTCCAAGGAAAGCAAGAAGAATTGAGGGCATTGTACAGTTAAGCAGAGGAGAAAGGGGGGGCAAGGTGCAGAGAAACTAAAAGAAACAAAAAACCTTGTATGGCTACAAACAAGTGGTGGGTGGAGACAGATCCCTGTCAACAACACAGGACTTTATCTAAATGCAGAGGCACTTCATCTTAGCACCTCAGCGTGGCTTTCTCTAGTCTTCCATTTTCGTGCGTATTTGCCCATAGTTTTCACAGAACAGTTCAATTTCTTATCAGTCGAATATGAATACATTTAGTTTTCTCCCATTTTTCATAAATTAGAATGATACAGGACTTGGGTTACCGGGCTACGTTTCGAAGAAAATGATTTCAAATGACGACGACTTCCGCTTCTTGATCAGGGTCCTTCACGGTGAAGAGATGTTTTGGCTGGTTTTGCAAAATCATTGACGTAAGGTGGGGATCCTCGGATCTCCAGCCATCTGAAAGGCACAGACCTCATCATAAGTGGATACCCCCTGCTTTATACACACATTCGGACCACTGGTTGGCAGGCTGGGGCCCAGCTCCCGGCAGTGGCATCTAGGACAGAAGAGTCCACCCAAGGAACCAGGCTTTGCGGCCCAGAGTCAAGGCCTTCGCTTGCAAGAGGCAAGTCCTTGAAGGCACTTGCTTCTAAGAGACACCTGTTACGCCAAAATTAAAGTGATACCGTGATACTTTCCTGGTATACTGACACCGTTCCCCTAATGGGCCGACTTTACAAGGTGGCGAACGGATTTTCAAGGTCTGAATGGCACCTGGCTTGTGAGGAGTGTTCAACAGCTGTTGGCTGCTGCTATTAAATCAGGACCCTCACGGATGTACCACATTTAAAATTACGCCTTGCGAGCCTTGTCAGGTTGCTAGGGAAGATTCCCCAAGGCCTTGGGAGGGGGCCTGGCACGACAAGAGAAGGTCCAGCTGCTGGATAATGCGGTGCTCACTGAACTGAAGGGGGCCAGTTATGAATGAGTCTCATTAGGGGAGGTTGACATGCCTGGAGCCCAGGCCACACTGCGGGGGATCCGTAACGAAGAGCTTAACGCTATGATGGCACTTGACAGGTCTCGTTAGCTGGTTATAAACGATAAGACTAGCAATTTTTACTGCCTCTGCTTCCCCTCAATCCTGGAGGTTATCGCTTTTAGATGCCTTTCCTCCTCCCGACTGACACACAGAGCTCCACGCAGACCCCAAGCCCACAGTGGTCATCTTAATTAACTTAATGCTTCGTTTCCTGGGGAAACAGACTCACTCCAGCCATCCCGCTTCCGGGATTTAGTGAGGTTCTTACGGTTCAAAATTTCTAAACAGTCGTGCACTGTCACATCATGAATACCTACCCTCGGAAGGCTTGGTGGTAATCTTCTCACCTCAAGTCCTCAATGGAATTCTGGACGCCACTATGCACCCCAACTAAGGGAGACGTGAAGAATGTTGATGTTTCCCAGGTTCTGCAACACTAACTTAGATGTGGAGATATTCTCACATAGATAGGCGACTATCACATGGGTTCCCAAATATCCAGCAGTAAAAAGATGGTTTAACAACAATATATTTGTTGTGGAGTATTATGCTTCTATCAGAAAGGATGAGTTAGGTCTATATCTGTTCATTTGGAGTGGTGTTCAAGGTATGTTTTTGCTTTTTTTTTTTTAAGGTTTTTAAAAAATTTTTATTTATTTTTGAGAGAGAGAGGAGAGAGAGTGAGTGGTGAGGGACAGAGAGAGAGGGAGACACAGAATCCAAAGCGGCCTCCAGGCTCTGAGCTATCAGCACAGAGCCCAATGTGGGGCTCGAACTCACAAACTGCGAGATCGTCACCTGAGCTGAAGTCGGACGCTTAACTGACTGAGCCCCCCAGGAGCCCCTGTTTTTTTCTTTTTAAAGCAGGTTTCAAGACCATGTTTATAATTGGATTTTATTTTTGCAAAAACAACACACACACACACACACACACACACACACACACACCCCAGAGGACAACATTCCCATCTAGTGCACATCCATTTGAATATGTCTGGGCATCTATGAGGAAGGAGGGGAAGGTGTTCACTGCACAAGAGGAAGCTGACAACACACACCTCAGAGGCTCACAGAGGGGGAGGCATGAGGGGGATCCTTTTAATTTCTTTATATGCCTTTGGACGAATTCAGTCATTACAAAGAACACGCTTTACTTTTGTAGTTCAGAAATCTATCAAATAGGATTTAAACAGGAAAAATTGTTCCAACCAAAAATAAAAAAAAAGTTTCCCTAGAGACTTCTATTTGGCTGTTACACCTCCACTATAAGGTGAAAAATCATCTCAGAAAGAAGGGGCTGGACTCTAAACCGTCTGTTGCTGTGTGTGTATTTCCTGATTCTTGAAATACACAAGAATCGGGTGTCCCCAGCTCCGAGGGCAGGGCCTCCTTTCCAGGGCCTGCTTTGTTAGGTCTTTCTTTCCCTGGCTCCCCTTCCCCTGATGGCTGCCTCGTCACTCACCCCACATCTCTCAGTGGCTATTGATCGTTAACGTTGACTGCCTCCAAGCATCTGGGTCCTGACTTGAGAACTGGACTTTGATTCCCACCTGGCTCAGTTGAACCCAGGTCAGAGCTGCACCAGATTATGTGCCTTAGTTTACACGAAGCCATCTCCTGCCCGCCCTCCCCTCCGTGGCCTGGACTGCAAGACGAGCCTGGATCTTGAGCCCCGTCACAGACGATGAGTTGACTCGGGGGCAGCAGGAGATCATGACAGAAGGGTCCAGGACGTGGATCTCCTTTGAGCAAAAGAGAAATAAATTCCCAACATCTGGAAGTTCTGTCACATGCAGACAAACGCATCCTAAAACCCATATACCGAGGTTTCAAATTCTGCAGTGATTGGTTGCTTATTTACTCACTGTGCACGTTTTTAATTAGCAGGTAGATGTGAAGCATCTATTATGTGGCCAAGCATTGCCCTATGCCCCGAAGGACACAAAGAAAGTAGAAAGAGTCACAGTCCTGAAGAGGTTTATATTCTACCTAGGCAGCTAAGATCAAACTAAGGAGACAACGAGAAGGCGGGGAAAGCTGGCTTCGTCTTTAATTAATTTATGTGACAGTGGTTGCAAGTCCAAGAGGAGAGGAGAGGAATGGAAGTCTGGGAGAACAACAGTTAGGCTCCGTTCTGTAAGAATGGATTTCTTTCAGTGAGGAGCGCCTATGAATTCTGTTGTAAAATGTTGTGGCTAAATGAGTTAAATGATTTCTCTAGAGATCCATTATTCCTCATTCGGTACTTTAGGTTAGGCTTTTGAAAGAAACCAAGAAATGCCGGAATAATAAATCATTAACAGAACGCAGAACTACTGTTCATGCGAGGAGAGGTGACTCAAGATGGTTATTGTACAGAAGGTGTCTTTTTTTTTTTTTTTTTTTTTTTTTTTTTGGTTAGTCCTTGTGAGTCTGCTAACATGCTTCTGTTTCTCAACAGGAATGTGAGGGGGACTGGAAAAGCACAAGCCTTCTTGGGCTCCACTGCTGGTGCCCACCTTGGACTGCCAGGTCACCGTCATTGATACTGTTCTTGATCTGCTTGATATTACTAAAACCCCAACTTTCGCCCTGCCCCTGACCTTTCTGTACAGAAGCATAGCTTTATAAATCATGGCAGCTCAGATTTATAAATTTATAGCCATCAGGGGCACCTGGGTGGCTCAGTCCGTTAAGTGTCCAACTTCTGATGTCAGCTCAGGTCACGATCTTGTGGTTCGTGAGTTCCAGTCCCACGTCGGGCTCTGCACAGACAGTGCAGAGCCTGCTTAGGGTTCTCTCTCTCTCTTTCTGCCCTTCACCTGTTCCTGCTCACTGTTTCTCTCAAAAGAAATAAATAAATGTAAAAACATAAATGTATGACATCAAAACTATTATGCTCTGGAAGATTGGAATCATTTAGAATCTCTGTTAGGAGTAAGAGAAAAACTCTCCTTCTTCCCTGGATTTTCGGAATGGGATGGATATGGAAATGAGCCTTACACCAGTCACGTTCGGTAGTTGTGGACAGGGTAAGTCCACTGAGAGCTGTTGTCTTAAACCCCGGGTCTTTAGCCCAGATCCTCTAGAAGGCAGAGCCAGAGGCAAGGATTAAGATGCTAATGGTTTATTTAGGAAAAGCAAGGCCAGGACAGTGATGGTAAAGTAAAAAGATGGTAAAGTAAAAAAAATCCCAGAGTATTGGGATATGTTAGCATTGCCGCTCGAGCTGGTTTTCACTCAGTGACGACAAAAAACAGCAGGTTGCTCTGCAGTATATTCATTCACCACATAGGATTTTCCAGAAGAGTTGTTAAGAGGAACTGCATCTCAGAGTAGTTCACGGCAGAGAGAAAGGAGGAGAATGAGCATGTCTAACTTCCACTCATCACTTGCCGCCCGCCCCCCCCCCCCCTTTGCTGGTATTCACTTCAAGGGCAGATACCTCTCCCACGTGCCCAGGTAGCATTACCCAGCCCACTGGAGGCCGCTCAGAAACACAGATACCATACTCTTCTGTGTAAAGTTTTAACGAGGCCCAAAAGTGGGAGAGCAACAGGGTTCAGGCAGTGGGCCAGCCAAAGAGGCAAGAAAGAGGTGGTCGAGTGGGTCTACAAGGGAGGGCACGGTTTCGAACCTGTTACAGAGTCACATGCTAACTGGGTATGCTTAAAAGATATCTTTGCCACTGGCCCAGTGTGTGTGTGTGTGTGTGTTTAAAAATTATGAAGTAATTTTGGTTATGACATTTCTGATACAGTAAACAAAAGGAACAAGGGCTCACCGAGCGATAGGCATTAGCTAACATACCTGGGCAGTGTGAGAAAATTTGGTCAAGATAATGCTGGGAGGTCAAGCTTTATGCGTCCTCCTGGGCTCCAAAACAAGCAGTAGTAGAGGTTAAAAATAAGACACACTCATCCTCTGTGGGACTAGAAGTAGGAGAAATATAGTCATCCCTAACGAACCTAAAAAAAAAAAATTACAAAAGGAACTGTGTGTTTCTGCAGCAAACGTTTGTGATTTTCGTTTTGTTTTGGCTACCTAGAAGCTAAACACATTTCTTATTTTGAAGAAAACCAAATTTGTTGGGCATAGGATGCTCCCAGGAAGGTGGCTAATGTGAAGAGAGAGTTGTAATTTCTTCCCAATTCCTTCATGGCTAAGACATGGTCATTGGGTCCTGACTTAGCCAATTAGATGCTTCCACCTAGGACTTTGAATCTTGAGAGGGAACATAAAAGTGATGAGGCAGAGATTATTCCTGACATGAGTGGCAGAGACAAGACGCCTGGGACACAGAGCAGGATCCCAGGTGCAAAAGCGTCATAAGTAGGTTCCATCGGTGACTGCGTGTTTTTGAAGGCCAGAAATGGAGCTGTTCCATTGATCACGCAAAGTATCGGATATCCTTACTAAAAGTGTTCTTTTGCTTAAGTTAACCAGAATTGGTTTCTGTTGTTTGCAAGCAAGAACCCTGAGTGGTTCAGAACAAAGAGAGGGAGAGAGAGAGAGAGAGAGAGCCCAGAAGGAAGTAGCAAGACTCAAGAAACACTCATAAAAAGAAAAAAAAAAATGTCCCTGGTATGACACCTAGATTCCCCATACATCTTCAACTCCATCAATAAGCCTCAGAGGAGAGCTGTCTGCAGACTAAATGTGTTTCTCGTCACCTGGAGTTAAAGGCCAACACTCTGGAAGACAATCATGCAAAGAAGACGTGCATCTTGAAGATAGCGATGGAGATTGGAGCCATGTGGCCACAAGCCAAGGAAGCTGGCAACCATCAAAAACCAGAAGAGGCAAGGAACTGACTCTTCCCTTGTGTGGCTTTGCTGACACCTTGACTTTGGACTTCTGGCCTTTAGAACCGTGAGGGAATCAATTTCTGTTGTTTTAAGCCACCACGTTTGTGGTTATCTGTTACAGAAAGCCCAGGAAACCAAGACATGCAGCAATCCCCTTCCTAGGTATTTATCCAAGGAAAATGAAAGCCTATGTTCGTGTAAGACTTGCACAAAAATATTTATAGCAGCTTTATCTGCAATAGCCAGAAGCTGAAAAAACCCCAATGTCCCTTTGCTCAGGAATGATGAAACACATTATGGTACGTCCATACAATGGAATAATGCTCAGCAAGAAAAAGGAACCAACTGGCAACACATGTAATGCCATGGGTGAATGCACTTATGGTAAGTGAACGAAGACAAACCCCAAATGCTATATATTGTGTATGATTCCACTGATATGACTTTCTGGAAAAGGCAAATCTTCAGGGATGGCAAGTTGGAGAAGGGTGACTCCAGAAAGGCACACGGGGCAATTTGGGGGTGGATGACGCAATAGTTCTACATCTCGATTTTCACGGTCGGTACATACTGATGCCTTCAAAGCCCACAGAACTGTATACATCAGAAAGAGTGAACTGCAGATACATTTTGAAATAATTAAAACAAAAACAAAAACAAAAACTAAAAACAGTGTGACAAACCATCATTCTGGAACTGGGCACTAGGGCACGAGGTAACCAGGAACGTCACTCAAACACTCATCAAGGTGGGCCTTGTTTTACCTCAGACAGATCACTGAGGAAGAGGGTACCTTTCATTTTCATTTAATACCATCAATCAACCATCTTTATTTGAAGGATCTGTGTGAGATATGCTAAGAGCGGACACATTTCTTAAAAGAAATGGTTCCTGCCCCTCACGCTAAAGGAGCTAAATACGAAGGAGAACACAAACACGTCATTTTGACAAGTTGAAGGAAATGTGGTGTCAAAAATTTGCTCCTGACTTTATACTTCTCCTGTGCATTTACAGCTTTTTTTTTTTAAACAAAAAGTTACACTTTGCAGTATTAAAAACAAAGGGCTCAAAAGTAATAGAGAATAAAAGAGATTTTACAGAGCAGGCAGCTTCAAGGAAAGGAAGAGAACAACAACAACAAAAAACCTCCCTTCCAAAATGGACAGGAATCAGCAAAATATGAAAACTTTGAGGATCTCAAAAGTTTTTTGATCTCCTTTGCGGAGGATCTCATTTGACCAAGAAGAAACAAACAAAACGCAGTTCATAAATCCTGACTTGCCTTGAAGTTAAGCACGTCCCACATTCAGTAGAGAGAAGAATATGAAAACTTGTCCTAACTCGGTTGTGACACCAGAACTGGTTGGAAAGGTAAAAGGCCATGATGCCTTAAAAGCGAAGCAAAGGAATTCTGAACACAGACACTCTTGACTTCGTATAAAAATAGCCACATTTCTGTATCTGGAGATTCTAAAAAAGGAAGATGGCTTCAGAAGTAGCAGGGACCAAAAATGTAAGTCCTCACAATATCAATGCGATGCACGAAGAAATAGAAGGCACACGGGGCATCTGGGTGGATCAGTGGGTTGGGCGTCCGACTTCAGCTCAGGTCATGACCTCACGGTTCATGAGTTCGAGCCCCGCGTCGGGCTCCATGCTGAGAGCTTCGAGCCCGGAGCCCGCTTCGGATTCTGTGTCTCCCTCTCTCTCTCTGCCCCTACCCCTGCTCATGCTCTGTCTCTTTCTCTCTCAAAAAATAAATAAATGTTAAAAATAAAGAAAAAGAAATAGAAGGCACACATCAAATCTCAAGTTTTAATAGATATTTATGAAAGGTGGAAGAAATGGCAAATGTCCGAGTACAAGTTCCAAAATGGCAGGGCCTGAAACTCTAGACTGGCATTACAGGCAGAAGCAGCAAATGAGAATAATATATTAGGGTTCTCCAGAGACAGAACCAACAGGAGATGTAGGTGTATAGAAGGAGACTTATTATTAGAAATCGGTTCTGACGATTATGGAGGGTGGGAAACCCCATGATCTGCCATCGGCCAGCTGGAGAACCAGGAAAGCCAGTGTGTGGTGTTAAGTTTCAGTCCTATTGCAGAAGACCTTTGGCCCAGCACAAAAGCGGGCAGATAGAGCTAATTCTTGCTTCCCTCACCTTTCATTCTTCCTATTCAGGCCTCCAACAAATTGGGTAAGACTCACTCACATTAAGGAAGGCCATCTGCTCTACTCGGTCTACCATTTCCAACATTAATCTCGTCCAGACACACCCAGAATAACGTTGCCAAATATCTGGGCAACCTTGAGGCCCAGTCAAGTTGACACACACACAATTAACCATCACAGACAATGAGAGAGCCTTTTAAATAGCACGAAGAGAAGGACAGACCCATGTGTGGGGCTGGGGCCCAGTGAGGAGCAGTATGTGGAAGAGGAAAGGGGCAGGCTCTGAGACAGACAGGGAGAGCAGGGGCGGGATTCTCCCCTCTGTTCCCAACCGTGACATGACCACCACGGGCAAGTTTCTTCATCTCTGGGGGCCTACGTTTCTATTTCTCGGTAGAAACGGGACCATTTCATATATTTTGTAATAAGGGATCATGATTTCTACCTCATAGGATTGGTAGAATGAAGTCATGTCTGTAAAGGGTTTAGTAAATGGCAGGTAACCAGGAAGTGAGTATTAAACTGTTTCCTAACGGAATGTTAGGTAATAAAAACATTTAATAGCACAGCAAAACCACTCACTTTTAACTTAGATTTGGTTTTCTTCATCAGAAAATACCTTAGGGGTGCCTGGGTGGCTCTGTCGGTTGGGCGACTGACTTTGGCTCAGGTCATGATCTTGTGGCTTGTGGGATCGAGCCCCACATCGGGGTCCATGCTGACAGCTCAGAGCCTGGAGCCTGCATCAGATTCTGTGTCTCCCTCTCTCTCTCTCTCTGCCCCTTCCCTGCTCGTGCTCTCTCTCTCACAAATTAAAAAAAAAAAAAAAAAATTAAAAAAAATACCTTAAAACTAGAGAAGTATAAGTAAGCTTTCTTTAAAAGAATTGATGCTTAAAATACGTTGGTCAAAACATGGTAATTTCTAATTGCTTTTGATTTTTCAAATCTCCAGGGCCAGATGAATTAGAATTTATAATTACGAACAGCCAACGAATTTTAGACAGCAGTACAGAGACCAAAATTTTCCGGGGGACCTTGAACGAATGTCTTAATTTTCAAGAAGGGGCAGAGGTGGATTCTGAGAACACCGGCCCCATAAAGAAAGAAAATGCCGATACTGAAAGCGACGTGCATCGTTTTAACTCACAGACACCCTGCTTAAGATAATTCCAGCTCTGTTGATGAAGCAGGTGGCTCGTAAGCACTTAGGAAAAAAAAGAGATAAACGGCTAACACCAGTGTTGACTTGCTAAAAACAAGTCCTACAACCCTGATTTTGATTCTTTTTTGGAGAAAGTTAATGTAACAAGAGATCTGGGAGAACCATATATTAAATCCAGGAGCCTATAGAGGCAGGCAACATTCAGGGCTCCAGCAGATGGGTGGGCATAAGACCCACAGGTGCCAGGGGTTGAAGATAAGAACTGACACACACACAAAAATATATATATATATATATATATCAGGGTTGAGATGTCCATGATCAGAACTAGGGTCTGAGGAACCTGGTCAGAGCTGGAACTAGAGTATATGCACAGAGCCAGAGAAGCTGGGCAGTTGGTTTCTGAGATGGATGTTAGCATGCAGAGGGCTACGGTCTCTGGACCGTGAGGGCCAACTCCACGGGGGAGGTCTGGAGCCGGGGTGGCCCTTTAGAGACAGGCTGAATTGAGACAGGGACGAGGCCTATGTTACTCCCCCCCCTGGATTCGTCACTGGCGGTGAGCTACCGTTGGGGAGGGGCGTGCCCTAGGGTGACGCTGCAGCCCTTTCAGCAGAGGGCAATGCCAAGGGAGACCCGCAGCTCTGTCTTTAGCAGCCGGAGGAAAAGCACGTCTGTCCTATAGGAGGATGGCGATGCACCACGGGACCCACGAGCCTCGGCCTGATGCTGGGTCTCCACAGCCCGGAGCAAGATCGCCTCTAGTCCTCCTGGACCACGGGCAGGGCTGAGGCCGGAGGCGGCAACGGTAGTTGAGGAAAAGTCAAGGCCTTCGGAAGACACATCAGCAGTCTGCTGGCAAGTTAGTTCACTTCTCTGAGATACTGTTTTCCCCGTATTTAGACAACACTTAGGGGGAGAATTAAAAGGCCTCACGAAAGAAAGCGAGAGATGTCAGTATGTTGCCGACAGAGTCAGAGAGATCATTACAACTTGGAATGATAGGGTAAAATAGAGAATATAATATTTAACAGGCATACATATGAAGCATTTAACAAAGGTCCAACAGTTAAACTGCACATATATGCACATACATACCAGGAAAGTAAATAATAATGGCAAATATTTACTGAGTACCCAGCAGCTATCATGAGCCACTTACACTTTGTGCTTTATAATCGTGCAACTAGATGCCACAAAGTACTAAACGCCTTACAGAAATGATTTCCACTAATCCTCTCAGCGAACCTGTAAGACAGGAGCTTGTATTACTCTTGCTTTTCACACAGGTGAACTTTGGTTTGGGAGGGTAAATAATTCCCTGCAAGGTCATCTAACTGGGAGGAGGAAGGCCCAAGGTACTGAGGAACTTGAAACACACAGCCCTTACATGTGACCATCACACCATGCTACTCCCCATTGTTAGAGAAGAAGCTAGCCTATAACAAATCACACGCTATATCATTTGATCCCCATATCCGCCAGGATATGTAAGTGGCGAGTAATAAAAAATTCAATTTAAGCAGATTTACACACGAGAGAAAGTAATTGGTTCACGTAAGTAGAAGTTCAGAGGTAGAATGGCTTTGGGGGTTGACTTAATCTAATGGCAAATCTTTCTACTTGGCCTCCAGTGAAGTTGGCTTCTTCACAGGCTGAAAGTCACAAGCTCACAGCAGATCCAGGACTCACATCCATGTGCAATAAATCCAAACAAAGAGAGAAAAGGTCACTTCCGGGAGCTCACCCAGAAAAACGAAAAAGAATTTCCCCAAAGGCCCTGGGCTCACTCCTACTTCCATCTCCCAGGTCAAAATTATTAACAGATCAAGGACATGAGATTATTCTTAGACAAACTGGGCCATCCTTGGAATTGCAAGTGGAGACAGCATCCCCTGAGATACACAAACTTCCTGGAGGAGGGAAGGATACCTGAACAAAGTCAGGATTCTTTTCGGAAGAAGAAAGGAAGGAAACAATGGATCCTGGGTAGACGGTCAACAATGTCTCGTTCAGAGGACATTTTCATCTCACCCTCCTTTTGCACACGATCTGTGGCTTTAAAACAGTTCTTGTGAAAAAAAAAAAGCTGTGATTTTTGTACTGATCATAAATTCAGTATGAGCCAAAAGGATCAGATGGTGAATCTGGAACTCATTGTTGAGAGTGACGAGGTTAAAAGAAGAAACAGTCTTATCGTACTCACTTCTGGTCATATTGGGACCATGGTATCAACTCCAGATGTTGCATTTCAACATGGTACACTGTATGGCCGAGCTGTAAACATATTTGCTCCGCCCAGCGCGGAGCCCAATGTGGAGCTTGATCCCACAACCTTGAGATCATGACCTGAAGTGACATCAAGAGTTGGACACTTAACTGACTGAGCCACCCAAGTGCCCCCAGCCTACCTTTAAAAGTGAGAGTTCCTGCTGGGAATTTGATTTTGCCTACCAGTTGATGAATGCGTTCTTTTACCTATAAAACAACAGACTGAAATTGGGAAATAATGTTAAATGTAGGGTTTAAAGATTTTGAGTGAATCATGAGTACTTGGCTTTCAACACTGCTGGAGGATGGCACATATTAAAGAAGAGGTAAGAACAGGACAAGTGGGGGAAATTAAATGGGATGACCAAGACAGAAAAAAAAAAAATGGTTCATAGATGTTGAATTATGATCTAAAACAATACCATAAAGCCACCTAGAATTCAAAATAACCCTCATACCACAAACCAGCCTGATGTTTAGAAGTCAACACACAACATGGAAGAGATACGAAGATCCACATCTATTCTTTCATCTTTGAACATGAAAAATAATCATATAAAGACAAAAATGCATACTTTCACCATTTCTAGTCAGCATATTGTCAAAAGTTCTAACCAGAGCAATTAGGCAAGAAAAAGAAATAAATGAAAGTCAAATTGGGAAGGAGGATGTAAAATTATCTGTTTGCAGATGACATGAATTTATATACAGGAAACTCTAAGATTCCACCAAAAAAAAACCCTGTTAGGGATAATATATGAATTCAGCATGGGGTGCCTAGGTGGCTCGGCTGAGCACTGGACTTTGGCTCAGGTCATGATCTCACCGTTTGTGAGTCTGAGCCCCTCATCGGCATCGGCTCGCTGCTGTCAGCGCAGAGCCTCTTTTGGATCCTCTGTTCCCCTCTCTCTGTCTCTCCCCTGCTTGTGCTCTCTCTCAAAAATAAATAAAACATTTAAAAAATATATATGAATTCAGCAAAGATGATGAAACAAAATTAACACACAAGTCACTTGTATTTCTATACATTAACAATGAGTAATTGAAAAGTAAATTATGAAAGCAACTGTTTAAAACAGAACAAAATGCAAAATTATAAAACATTGCTCAGAGAAATCTAAGATCATATAAATAGATGGAAAATATCTCCTGTTCTAATACTGTGAAGATGACAATACTATCCAAAGCAATCTACAGATTGAATACAATCTTTATCAAAATCCCAAGTTTTTGTTCATAAATAGGAAAACCCATCCTAAAGTTCATATGGAAACTCAAGGGACTCCAAATAATGAAAACAATCTTTAAAAAGAACAAAGAGAGCTCATACTTGTAGATTTCAAAACTTACCACAAAGTTGCAGTAACCAAAACAGTGATATGGCAAATGGACAGACATACAGAACAATGGAACAGAACAGAGAGTCCGGAAATAAATGCTTGCATATATGACCATTTGATTTTTGAGAAGGGTGCCAAGACCACACAATGGAAAGGACAGTCTTTTCAACCAACGGTTCAGGGAAACTGGACATCCACATGCAAAAGCATAACGTTTATACCAGACACAAAAACTAATTTAAAATGGATCAAAGATCTAAACTTAAAGACTAAAATTATAAAACTCTTACAAGAAAAAACAGGGGGAAAGCTTCATATTGGATTTGGCAGTGACTTCTTGGACCGACACCAAAAGCACAAGCAACAAAAGAAAAAATAAATTAGATCTCAACAAAATTAAAAACTTTTGTTCGACAAAGGACAGTATCAAGAGAGTAAAGACACAACACAGAGAATGGGATCAAATATTTGCAAATCATATAACTGATAAGGGATTAATATCCAGAATATAAAGAACTCTAAAAACAACAGGACTTGAATAGACATTTCTCCAAAGGAATGCAAATGGCCAATAAGCACATGAACAAATATTCAAAATCATGTCATTAGGGAAATGCAAATCAAAACCACAGTAAAATACCACTTACTGAAAATAAGTGAAAAAACTGAAAACAACAAGTGTTGGCGAGAATATGGAGAAAAAGGCATCCTGGTGCATTGCTATTGGGAATTTAAAATGGTAGTCTCTGTGGTAATCAGTTTGGTGGCTCCTCAAAAAGTGAAACACAGAATTACAATATGATCCAGCAACTCCATTCCTAGGTATATATAAAAAAGAACTGAAAGCAGGGAACCAAACAGAAACTTACTTGTACAGCAATGTTCATAGCAACACTATTCACAGTAGCCAAAGGGTAGAAACAACACTTTGCAAAAAATGTGCTATATACATACAATAGAATATTTTTGGGCCATAAAAAGGAATGAAATCTCGATACATCTATATGAACCTTGAAAACACTGTGGCATAGTAATATATATGTGTAAATATATATTTACACATTTATTATATATACATAGATAGATTTTGCGCGCGCACACACACACACACACACACACACACAAATTTGGTCTTTGTTCCTAGCTCCTGGCACTGAGTTCCTAAAATCCTGGTAATTTTCTGAGTGATAGAATAACTGTTTTATGCTGACTCCTAGTTGGGTGGGATGAGGGAAGGCTAGATAGCTTCAGGATGAGGCTAGTTACCAGAAAAACTATGTGATTAGAGGCTTAGAACTTTCAGTCCCGTCCCCAACCTCTAGGGAGGTGAGAGGCCAACCAGTGGCCAACAAGTCAACGAATGATGCCATGATGAGGCTTGGGGGAAGCTTCCAGGCTGGTGAACAGATCATAAGCTATCAAGGGGGGCACCCAGGGAGAACATGGAGGCTCTGACAACCCCGCCCCCCCCCACTCCCATACCTTGCCATCTCCCATTCGGTGGTTCCCGAATTGTATCCTTTATAATAAAATAGTAAGTATGGCATTTTCCTAAGTTCTATGAGTTGTTCTACAAATTAACCCAACATGGGGAGGGGGAATGGAAGGGGAGGAGGTCATGGAAACCTCCAAATTTGTAGTAGGCCAGGCAGAAGTGGGGGTAGCCTGGAGGCCCTATTTGCTGCTGGCATCTGAAGTGGGGCCAGTCTTAGGAGACTGAGCCCTTACCTTGGAGGGTCTATGTTAACTCCAATAGTGTCAGAATTGAATGGAGTTGTAGGAAATCCAGCTGATGCCAGAGACGAAAGAACTGGCATTGGAACTACGTCATCTGGTGGCAGAAAAGACCTCAACTGATTTTGCTAAGTGAAATAAGCCAGACACAAAAGGGTAAATATTGTGACTCCACGTATAGAAGCTACCTAGATTAGGCAAATTCAGAGAGACAGAAAGAACAGATGTTACCAAGGGCTGAGCAAAGCAGGGAATGGAGAGTTATTATTTAATGGATACAGGGTTTCCGTGTGGGATGATGAAATTGTTCTGGAAACGAACAGTAGTGATGATTCCACAATATTGTAAATGTGTTTAAGGTGAATGAATTGTACACTTAAAATGGGCTAAAATGACAAATTTTGTTACATACATTTTTCCAAAAAAGGTAACAAAAATATATTTTAAAAACAGTAATCATATACAAATACAAAAACATATCTCTTACCCTTGTAAACATCTATTATTTCAAAGGTTCCTAATGCTATAAACTTCAGAGGGTCTCATATTTAAATCACTTATAAGTATATGTAGAATCCTTTAAACAGAATACGAATCTCAGAGTCCACAGTGATAATATCAAGTATGTGGGGAGAGCAGAAACTGGAAAATTCTATTAGAAGAGTAGAATGCCAACTAACAAATGTAGAATAATAGAAGATCACACTTTTGAAAACCTCACAGTAGTACTTATTTCAGGAAAGAGTCAATTCAAGAATGCCAAAATCGGTGGGTGAAAGTTTGATGAGACACATGTATTTACATGGTCTCAAAGTATCTCTCCATAAACTCGACACAAAGGAAAATTTTACAGGGAAGAAACCTGGCGGGTGCCATTTTAACCAAGTGATCAAAGTTACTACCATCGCTAATGAACCAAACTGACATTATGTGCCTCGTGATGTGAAACGCTTGAAAAAGCACAGCATCATTTATGTAGTATTCCTGGAATAATGCATAACCTGATTCAAATCATGACAAAAATATCAGAGAAAAACAGAGTAAAGGGTATCTACAAAGCAAACAGTCTGTCTTCTCCAAAAATGTCAGTATCGTCAGAGACCAAGGAGGGCTGGGGAATCATTCCAGACTAAAAGCAACTCAAGAGATAGTAAAACTAAATGCAATACGTGATCCTGCTATGAACCATGCATCCAGAAGAGAAACTGATATAAAGAATATGGAGACAACTGGTGAAATGTGAATCCGATCTTCAGATCAGGTAATACTAGATATCAATGATAAATTTCCAGTCATTGTTCTATGATGCTATAAATGGACAGACTTATAATCGAGAAGAAAAAATTGAAAGAAAGAAAACATCTACCTACATAGATATATGATATATATAATATCTATACAATATATACATGGGATGGGGGAGAGAGATAGGAGGAGGGGTGGGTGAAGAGAATAAAACAAATGTAACGTAACAATTGGCCAATCTAGGTGAAGAGTATGTGGGAGTACTATGTGCTACTATTGCAACTTTTCTGTAAATTTGATATTGTTTCTAAGTTTAAGTTTTTTTAAAAAGGATATGAAAAATCTCCCATAGAAGTATGCCATGTTCCTGCTTCTGGAGAGTCCCTAGCTTTCATCAGGCTTATGAAAAACTCCCTTCAAAAAGAGTGAACAACACCCCCTTTCCATTATTATTTGTGTTTCTGTATTTACTCCTATCCCCTCATTCATCTAAATGGCATGTAAATTCAAACAGCAAAGATAAAGATCTTGTCCTGAGCAAGACGGGACAGCTTCCGGGTAGAGAGCATGGTTTGAAGTAGTAAAACTTAAATAGTATAAACAATAATAGCTTTTGCTACATTAGCAATGAATATTGTTCTTTCCTCCATTTTTAAAACCCAATGGTGGCCCCGAAACATTATTCTCATTTGTTTTATAATCATTTATTCATTCATTCTGGAAATACTTATCGATTTTCAAACAAACACTGCTCACTGCCAGAGGGAAAAAAAGCTGCAAATAATCATTAACTGACTCTTTTCATTGGAACTGAAATTAAAATATATTTCTTACACTAGAAAGTAAGGTTTACTCATTGTGGCTGACATAGATGATTGTCAACATAGGATTGTGGGTGAAAAATGTATGAACAGTAAAACAAAAAAATTACTTTAAAATGAGAAAATGTCGCATATGTAATTTCACAAGAAAATGAACTGTAATTCAGCTTTACTTTTATTTTATGTTGCTTACTTTTATATACATCACACATATCATACATATATACTTGTTATACAAAAATCTATACAAAAATCCAGGTAATTTAGTATCTAAAAAAGGGAGCGGGAGATACTGCATTTGATTTCTGGTACTCTTCTGTTTAAATACTTCTAAAATTCAGATTTCAAGGAGACAACAAATTGAAAGCCATTAATTTTTCAGAAAGCTTTGTGTTCACATAAATTCATCATTCAAGTATACTCTTATGGAACAATAATACACCACGTGACTGACTGCAAAATCACACTGAATAAGCCATGGTACCGAGTAAGAGTGGAGCTTTCTTGCTCTGGTTTTACAGAATCAGCCCCTTACACAAAACGCGGAACACAACCGTGATTCCCACCTGCCACTATTAAACGCCATGTTACAGCACGGTACACCCTCTATCGTCTGTCCACAGATTCTTGTTAAAAAATAATACTAAAAAAGAATAATTATTAGAAATTTTACTTCTCCCAATTTCTTTTTTATTCAATTTGAAAAACAGTGTACCTCTTCCATTGTGCTTGGCAACTTGACATCATACCTAAGGAAATCATTTAAAGATCCTATGGACCAAATATATACATAAGCTTCTAAAAATTCTTGGTATTGTTTAATTCATTTATAATTTCACTTCTACAGTTCTCAGTCACAGCAAATATAAAGAATTTAAAACAACACTCCTCAACATAGCATTATTATGTTTTGAAAAGTGAATTGCTGAGGCACAAGAACATTATGTGATTTGCCCAAGGTCAGGAAAGGAATGAAGGGCAGATAAAGGAGTATTTCTTCTCCAATTTAAAGTGTCTGTACTGAATTCCGCCATCTTGCAAAATTAGCCCAATGCAACAGATACAGAAATTAGACGCGTTATTTGGGAATGTGTGTTTAGCCTAAATTGCTGTTATTAATAAACCTAGTTTTTAAAATCTATACAGTTATCATACATTATCAGGAATTTATAAAAAGAAACACCATTCTCTGAATTATTAGGCAGGTACTGAGTTACTGCTTAATTTTGACACAATTGATTGCAAAAGCAAAATCGATACAATTTTAAACAAACAAGTTCAGCAAAAGATGCTTATTAACATTCTTTTTAAAAAATACTAATTATAGAACCTACAAAATTTAGAAGACAGTACTAGGGACACAAACATACTAATATAAACGTATTAAATCGTCTTCGAGTTGATCTTTTGTTTTTTATGAAAACGTTCTAACAAAGCACTCATAATGTTTCCTGGTATTCTTTGGTGCTTATCAATCAAAGCTTGAACAGCATTCTTTGTCTATTAAGAAAACAAAAGAAAAGCCATTATTCTTTTAGTTCTCAAAATAGATCATTCATTTTGTAAAGATTTTAATATACTACTACTTGCAAAAAGCCCTCCCTAATTGAGCATCCCTCTCTCCCCAAAATTAATGCTTTCCTTCCCAGCATACCCGTCGTGTGGTTCTCACACTTGCCAGGCTGGAAGCACAGTTAATGTTACACGGCTATTTTCTACACCACACTGTAAGCTCCTTAAGACACAGCTTCGTCTTTCTCCAACACTGAGCACAGCAATGTTTTGCATACAATAAACACTAAGAGGAACGACAAAAGTCGTAGGACATTTTTCTAGTGCGCAGATGGGGAAGGAAGTTTTACTCCTTCCTATCCACGAATAAATTTGTGTGCACGTTTCTTTCATCACATACACACAATTACATCAGGCAACGCAAGAGGAAAAAGTGAGAACAACGAATGAGCTGATACACTTTTAGTTCACTGCCTCAATTTCTAGACAGTTTAAGAGGACTTTAAGTCACAGCAATGGAAAAGCCGATTAGGATATAACAAGGTGTCTCCTAAAACGATTTGCTTCCCATTAAATTCATGACAAATTTCAATAATCTTTTCTTTTATATCACTTTGTGGCTATCTAAAAAAAATCTGTGTGCACATCATGCATGCATGTACACACGTACATTATTTTAGATGGCAACCTTTTAATAAGCCTTCTTTTCATAAATCTTGGACCTTCATCCCTTTTATTTTTGTAAAAAAGGTTTTTTTTTTTTAAATTCCAGTTAACATACAGTGGAATATTAGTTTCAGGTGTACAATATAGTGATTCACCACTTCCATACATTACACGCTGCTGTTCATCATCACAAGCGCCCTCCTTAATCCCCATCACCAGTTTCACCTGTTCCCCCCCAACCCGGCTCCCTTCTGGTAACCATCAGTTTGTTCTTTAGAGTTAAGAGTCTGAGCTTCATCTCCTTTAAATGTAATTAAGAAGCTCTAGCCCAAAGATGTATTTAAAAAAATTTTTTTAATGTTTATTTATTTTTGAGACAGAAGAAGACAGAGCGCGGGTGGGGGAGGGGCAGAGAGAGAGGGAGACACAGAATCCAAAGTAGGCTCCAGGCTTCGAGCTGTCAGCACACAGCCTGATGCAGGGCTCAAACCCGCAAACCGTGAGATCATGGCCTGAGCTGAAGTCGGACACTTAACTGACTGAGCCACCCAGGCGCCCCCCCCAAAGATGTATTTTAAAAATATGCCTCTCTGAACCACAAGTTTGCATATCTGTAAAAGGAGAAATGTTTCATATACTTATTATAAGGGTTAAATGAAATTTCAACCATGTCTTCAGGTACTTGGCAGTGACTAAAAGTAACTAATAAAGGTTGTCTCTTGTGAAGTATGTTCTTTAAAATTTATTCATTTATTTAGAAAACAGTAGATGCTTTGGAAGCTATCACATTAATGAAACAAGTCTCTAATCTCAAGCTTGTAACTTACTAAGTGGGTCAAGTACAAAGTAATAAAAACCTTAGATCATTTGGGGGTGCCCGGGTGACTCAGTCAGTTAAGTGTCCGACTTCGGCTCAGGTCATGAGCTCACAGTTGGTGGGTTCAAGCCCCTCCTCGGGTTCTGTGCTGACAGCTCAGGTCCTGGAGCCTGCTTCGAATTCTGTGTCTCCCTCTCTGTCTGACCTGCCCCACTCACACTCTGTCTCTCTCTGTTTCTCAAAAATAAAACATTTAAAAAAAAAAAAGATTAAAAAAAAAACAACAACAACGAAGATCATTTGTAAGCTGTATCTACCACCTGAGATGTGAAAAGACAGTATCTAGAAGTTCAGACGACAGCCCATTTGTTTGGTGGGCAGTGACAGGGAAGGACACACGAACAAGGTACTGGTTGGCCTGGGTCTCCAAGGACCAGTGAGATTTCAGTGACAGTGGAGACAAGAGCAGGAAGCAAAAGACCCAGGAAAACAACTGGCTAAGGACGGGTGGGTGAGGGAGCTTGGCTGCACTTTCAGGTATGTGTTCTGAAGCCAGGTGGTAGAAGGCTCTAAAATTATAATTCAGTTAAATCATGAGGCTGTCAAACACCAAGTGAGAAAGTGTCGACTTGGTTTACTGTGAACTGAAGCGTCAAGGAAGGGTTTGGGGTGGAGAAATATCGGGGCAATGCATTAAGAAAATACAACTCTTGCAAAATCACCAATGATACTCTTCTGTCACCAAACCCGATGACATTTTTTTTTTAAGTTTATTTATTTATTTCGAGAGAGTGTGAGTGTGCGTGCCAGTGGGGGGAAGGGGCAGAGAGAGAGAG
Source organism: Prionailurus bengalensis (assembly GCF_016509475.1). Taxonomy (NCBI): domain Eukaryota; kingdom Metazoa; phylum Chordata; class Mammalia; order Carnivora; family Felidae; genus Prionailurus; species Prionailurus bengalensis. Next base: position 7,987,884 of record NC_057353.1, read on the forward strand.
AGGGAGAGCGCGAGAATCCCAAGCAGGCTCCGCACTGTCGGTGCGGAGCCCGACTCAGGTGAGACCACGGCCGGAGCCGAAAAAGAGTCGGATGCTTAACTGACTGAGCCACCACGGTGCTCCAGTCAGTGACATTCTTTTAATCTCACTTGACCTCTCAATCTCCCCTGATCTTGCTTCTGGAATTCTCACAGTGGAGGAAAACCCAGGTTTTCTTCTAACTTTCAGGCTGCTCCTTTTCAATCTTCCTTGCAGATTTCTAGTCCCCAAATCTGCCACTGACTTATGCTTCAAAGGTTCAGTAATCTTTCCCCTTTCCACAACTTTAATGACCTTTCATTTGCTGATGACTCCTAAACATTCACCTCCAGCCCGCTCAGCTTCAGACAGGAATGGTCTGGAGTGTTTTAAAGGCACCTCATACTTTGTCCTTCCCTTAGTTCCTTCCCTGTTTCAGCAAACGACACTACCACAAACCTAGCCAAGTAAGCCCAAACCTAGAAGCCATCCTTCACAACTCTTGCTTCTCACTCCCAATAGCCAATCCATCCATTTATTTTACCTCCCAAATACCACTCACATTATCCACTTCCCTCCGTCTTCTTTACACCTTTATGACACATGCGTGTAGATATAAATAAACCCATATTCCTATGTGTGTATGTGCGCATGAGACTAGAGAGAGAGAGTTAAAGAGACAGACAGAAACAGACACTGTAAACACAGAAACAGAACAATAGAGAGATTAAGACTGAGAGAACTTTCGGGAAATATCCCAAGTGCCCTCGTCAGCATTAGCATAGTATATTTTAATTTGGATTTAGATAGTGCTTACAAAATGGTTCTCCGCAATCAAATGCCGGAACAATCTATCACGCATTTTTTAAATGAGGTTTCATTTCTACATTAATTTGGATGCTAGTAATTTTGAATTTGTGATGATTCAGGGATGATTATCCTATAGTTTATGTTTGTATTATTAACAATGAAAACTGGAAAATCATGACAATGTATTACAAAAGGAAAATTTTAAGTGTTCTTTATTTGCAGTATACTTTAGTTCAATAATGACAACTTACAATCCAAAATATGAATACAGCAACTATGTACTTAAGTAAATTCCCCCAAGAAATTCTACGATGCCTTGGTAGACTACTTGTTACTTTAGGCACTGAAAATAAAGTGCATAAAGCAACTGGAGATGATAACTGAGGTATTTCGATGATTCAGAAAGGCCTTTTCTTCCTTACTTAAACTGGTAAGTTTTTACTATATTTATCTGTTTTACTATATAAAATACCTAACCCTACCAGGGACACGAATGTGAGTAAATCCTGCTCTCATATGAAAAACCAAGGCACTGGAGTTTAACTATCAGAATATACTTTCCTTAACCGAGGAAAATAAGGGAACAGGGTTCACTTGATTTGAGACCTAAAAGAAATGCCGAAGAGCATTTAGTTCAATTTCTCTGCTCTACAAATAAGGAAATCGGGGTCTGGGGAAGAACGTATTTCTCTAAAGTGATGCTGCTGCCTAGTGGTAGGATTGGTGGTGAGTAACACGGGTGACGATCTTAACCCAGGTCCCTAATCTTCCACGCCAGGCTTTTCCTGCTCTTTTTCTGTTACCTTCTATTTTGTGCATAAAAATACATGGTATTTGTAAAAGGGGTTCCTAACTGGCTCTGAGCCACTTAAATCTGGAAAAAGTTGTAAAAGAACAACACAGAATTCACATATCCTACAGGAGAACACATAGGTCGGGGGCAGCACAGAAATGTGTTAACGATAAAGTGCACGTGGGCAGAAGCAATGTCACTGGGTAAGGCCTCTCCCTGGCGTCAGGCTCCCGGGGCCTCATCAGTAAGGCATCGCCGCGGGATGAGACAAGAGTCATGTCGCACGGACAGCATGTGCTGACTCTAAAAGCCAGTGTCACGGAGCTTTGTCTTCAGGATGAAGGAGGGTAGTAAGCGCTCAGTATATTTAATGAGCCCGCATCGTAACCGGAGGTAAGTTTTCTGTGTTTTGATTGTTTATTTTGTTTTTTAACGTTTATTTATTTTTGAGAGAAAGGGGAGGGGCAGAGAGAGAAGGAGACACAGCATCCGAAGCAGGCTCCAGGCTCCGAGCTGTCAGCACAAAGCCCGACGCGGGGCTCGAACCCACGAACCGTGAGATCATGACCTGAGCTGAAGTCGGACGCTTAACCGACGGAGCCACCCAGGCGCCCCAGAGGTAAGTTTTCTAAGAATGAAGTTCAGAGACACGTAAGCAAAGACAGGGGCGCATAATGTTTCTTTACTGTTAACCTTTGTGAAACTTCCTACATGTCAGCTGCTTGATTTGAACGGTCTCATCTAATGTAACATTATCGTTGTTTCAACTGTACATTCTTTTCTAAGTGTCTGGTCTGGCTGAGTCCCAATATGGCAGAGCAGATTATAGTTACTCACTCTCTCTGCCTACCAGGCCTCTCTCTTTTGGACCATCCTATGGGAGGAATGCAGATCCTGTCCCCGTGAAGTAAGTCCACGGTGGCCCTGTGACAGCACTGGCCGATAAAACGTCAGTGGGCAGCTGGGTGGCACGGTCGGTTAAGTGTCGGACTCTTGATTTTGGCTCAGGTCATGATCTTGCGGTTTGTGAGTGTGGGCCCCGCATCAGGCTCTCTGCTGTCATCGCAGAACCTGCTTCAGATCCTCTGTCTGCCTCTCTCTCGGCCCTTCCCCTGCTCGCTCTCTTGCTCTCAAAACTAAATAAACATTTAAAAATAAATAAATAAAAATAGAAATAAAATAAAATGTCAGTGGGAGTAAGTGAGCCACCTGCAAACAGAAGCTTTAAAAAGTTTCACTCCTGACATTTTTTTTTTAAGTTTGTTTATTGAGAGACAGGGGGAAGGGGGGGAGAGAGAGAGAGAGAGAGAGAGAGAGAGAGAGAGAGAGAGAATCCCGAGCAAGGTCCACTCTGTCAGCATGGAGCCATGAGGCTGGCCTCAATCTCACAAAACCATCAGACCTTGATTTGAGCTGAAATCAAGAGTCAGATGCTTAACCGACTGAGCCACCTCGGTGCCTGACATTTTCTTTTTACCATGGCAACATCCCACCTGAATCCTCCTGAATCCAGGAGGAGGAGGACAGGGACCTCAGGGGAAATATAACATAAACAAGAAGTAAGCTTTCCTGTCTTAGCCTCTGAGATTGGCTGGTTGTTAGCACAGCACACCCTAGCAAAACTAACTAAATTATCCAGTTTTCTTATGTGTAGAAGGCAGTAATAAGTCCTGCTCTATAGGATTAAATCAGACTTATGCATAGAAGGAAAAGTAAAATCACCTCTGTTCACAGATGACATGATTTTATATATAGGAAACCCTAAAGATTTCACAAACACAACTAATAAACAAATTCAGCAAAATTGCAGGATATAAAATCCACACACAACACAAAAATTGTATACACTACCAATGAACAATCTGAAAAAAAAAAAAAACCAATCCCATTTATAAACACATCAAAAAGAGTAAAATACTTAGAAATAAACTTAACTGAGGAAGAGAAAGTCTTATACATTGAAAATTATAAAACACTGCTGAAAGAAATTAAAGAGACAAATACATAGAAAGACCTCCTGTGTTCATGGATTAAAAGATTTAATATTGTTAAGATGTCCATATTATCCAAGGTGATCTACAGATTCAAGGCAATCCCTATCAAAATCCAGCAGCATTCATTTGCAATTTCAAAGGACCCTAAGTAGCCAAAAGAACAAAGTTGTAGGCTTCATACTTCCCCATTTCAGAACATACCACAAAGCTACAGTGATGAAAACAGTGTGGTACTGGTATAAAGACAAACATATAGACCAATGGAATAAAACAGACAACACAGAAATAAACATTTGCACGTATGGCAAATGATCCTTGACAAGGGTGCGAAGACCATACATTGGGGGGAAGGCAGTCTCTTCAACAAACAGTGGTGGGGAATCTAGACACCCACAGCAGAAGGAATAAAGTTGAACCTTATCTTACATCATAAGCAAAAATTACCTCGAAATGGATTAAAGACCTAAACATAAGACTTAAAACTATAAACCTTCTAGGAGAAAATATAGGACGGAAAGCTTCGTAACACTGGATTTGGCAACCATTTCTTGAATATGACACCAAAAGCACAGGCAACAAAAGGAAAAATAGACAAACAGGGCTCCATCAAACTCAAAAACTTCTGTACATAAAAAGGAACAATCAACCGGGTGAAAAGGAACCTACAGGATGAGGGAAAATATTTGCAAATCATATATACAGTAAAGAGGACATCAGAATAAAGAACTTCTACAATTCCACAACAAAAAAATCCAAATAACATGACTTTAAAAATGAGCCAACACCTTGAACACACATTTCTTCAAGGCATATGAAAAGGTGCTCAACACCACTAGTCAGGGAAATGCGTATCAAAACTATAATGACATATTACCTCACACCCATTAGGTTGGCTGCTATCACAAACAAAACAAAAAACAGAAAGTAACAAGTGTTGGTGAGGATGCAGAGAACCTGGAACCCTTGTGGCCTATTGGTAGGGATGTAAAATGGCATGGCCAGCTCTAGAAAACTGTATGGATGAGGGTCCCCCCCCAAAATTAAAAAAGAATGATCGCACCGAGAGATAATAGAAAATATATATTGGTCTCTACCCCTGGTTCCTGGCACAGAGCTCCTAAAACTCTTACTATGTCCTAAAGCAATAAGGGCACTGAACATCTTTCGTGCTAATATTTGGTCTCTGACTCCAGTCAGGACACAGTGCTCCTGAAATCCTTATAATTTCCTGGGTGATAAAAGTGTCTTTTGTTCTACTGGATTCCTGGATGTCTTCTGAATAAGGGCAGGTCACCAGAAAGACCAAACTATGATTAGAAGCTTGGAATTTTCAGCTCTACTCCATCATGCCCCAGAGAGGGGAGAGGAGCTGGAAATGGAGTTAACAATCAATCACGCCTATGTGAAGAAGCCTCCATAGAATCCCAACAGTACAGAGTTCAGGGAGCTTCCATTCCAGGCGGGTGAACACATCCACACCAGGAAGGGTGGCACGCCCTAACTCCACAGGGGCCCTGCAGTTGAGGCCCTCCCATTCCTTGCCCTACGTATCTCTTTATCTGGCTGGTCGTCTGTATCCTTTATCACATCCTTTAATAAACTGGTAAAGTAAGTAAGTGTATTCCTGGGTTCTGTGAGCCAATACATCAAAATAATTGAACCTGGGAGGGGTCCTGGGAACCTCCAATTTGTAGCCAAATTGAACAGAAGTTGCAGGTTACCTGGGGACCCACTACTCGTGATTCGCATGTGGAGTGGGGTGGGAGCAGTCTTGTGGGACTGATTCCTTAACCGGTGGGATCCATACTATTTCCAGGTAGACAGTGTCCGAAATGAGTTAAGCGACAGGATGTCTAACTGGTGTCAGAAAATTGCTTGGTGGGGGCAAAGCCTCCCTCCACACATTTGGCGACCAGAAGGGTCGCAAGTCATGTTCTGTGTAAAAGTAAAGGAGATGTGCAAGTGAAAGAAAGACGCAGTATGGAAGAACTAGGTTTTTCCCTCCGGGAGGGAGAAGCTGGAGTTTTTTCTTTCCACCTATGATCCGGCAATCTGACTTCTGAGTATATATCCAAGAGAATTCAAAGCAGGGTCTCGAAGACATATTTGTACACCCATATCCACCACGGCACTATTCCCAACAGCAGAGGAAATGGAAGCAACCCTAACGTGCATCGGTGAACGAATGAATATACGACATGTGGTACACACAACGGAGTGTTATTCATTCAGCTTTAAAAACCAGAAGGAAATTCTGTCACGTGCTGTAGTATGGATGGACCTTGAAGACATTAAGCTAAGTGAAACAAGCCAGTCACAAGAAGACAAACGTTGTATGATTCCCCTTTCCTACCGTGGTCAAACTCATAGTCATAGAAGGCAGAATGGTGGTCACCAGGGGCTGTGGGGAGGAAGAAGCGACGAGTGGTGTATGATTTCCACGCATATGTGGAATCTAAAAGAGGTGAATTCATGGAAACGCAGAGCAGAATAGGGGCGTTACCAGGGCGTGGAGGAAGAGGGAGATGTTGGTCAAGGGTACAAACTTCTGGTTACACGATGAGCAAGTTCTGAGGATCTAAGGTACAGCACAGTGACTACAGTTACGAATACCGTATTATATATCAGAAAGTTGCTAATGAAAAGGCCTTAAATACTGTCACCACGGGCACACAAAATGGCAATTAGGTGATGGAAGCACCTAACCTTACCGTGGCCATCATTTCACAATATACACATGTATCGCATCTTCACGTTGCACGTTAAACTTTTACAATGTGATTGGTCACTTGTATCTCGACAAAGCTGGGGGAAAAACAAGAATCTCGCGTGGCCCGTGAAGGAACCAGAAGAAAAAGCTGACGGGTATGTATGAAAAAGAAAAAAGAAAGAATGGGCAGCAGGTTTTCAGGGGGTACAGAGACTGGAGATTGGCCGCACACGTGAATATATTTGGCACTACTAAAGCATACACTTAAAAACGGCTAATAAACGTTGTGGTTTTGACTACACTTTAAAAACTTGAAAGAAATCACACTACACATACCTACGGCTGGTATAAAAGTCATAATCAAAACACACTCACACCATTTTCCAGGTGATTCAACAGAAGCCATTCAATTTATGGCTTTCACGTAGTTTTATACTTTCTGAAGATGTAACTGCAAGCTGAGTGGGCTTTTCTCGTCCTCATCTTCCCTGATCTCTTTGCAGGAATGAATAATACCGGTCATTCCTACTGTGTAAACATCCTCGCCGGCTGGCTTCTCTCACACAAACTGACTTTTCTCCACGTCTCCACAGCTTTGGCCGACGTCCTCAGCATGCCCCTCGTGTGTTCTTCCCTGTCCTCCCATCTGTCCTCAGTCTTCTGTCTCTAACCTGCTTTGTGAATGAAGCTCATGACTTCAGTAACTGTCTCGTGCGGATAACTTCTAAATTTTCATCATCGAGTATTTTTAAAAACCTATGCGTATAATATATATGGACATATCCTGCAGGTAGCTATAGAATCAGTTTTCAAGTCTGGTACGTTCTATCTCTGTAAAATCTCTCAAATCTGTCCCTTGCTCTTCTTCAAGTAGATAGAGACCACTATGTGATTCATTCACTCATCAAACATTTACTGACATCTAATTAAATACCTAACATGGTGCTGGGAAGTGGAGACCCAAGAATTCAACAGCATGAGCCCTGCTCTTAAAGAGTGCACTTATAATCTTATGTATCTAAGTGATCACAATTGCTATAGTCATCTTCACAAACCATTGTAGAGAAACAGATTATACATCTGCTTGTTTGGGCCTCCTAAATGTGAATGAAACTGATATGAGCCACTCCCAAGCAGAGACCTATCCTCACTGAAATGTTATCTGGTAGACAAATTCCCTAGTCTGATAGTTAAGGGCCTAAAAATGTAGCTACTTACTTATCCAGCAGCATCTCAACCAAACCCTACCCACCAAGCTACTGATTCCCCAAGTTTATTCCACAGCTGCTAATCCAGGAAAAACAAGGAGGTTTTGGTCAGCTAAGACTGGGAAATGCCCTTTGAAACAGTTAAATAGACTTCATTGCAGAGCTTCTTGCAGCCTTTAATGAGTTTGCAAAATCCCTGGAGAATTTATTAGGCAGTCTTTTCCAACCTTGCCGTTCTAACCAACACTGCTGGTATATGGTCAACTCTCCAACCACTGCATCTTTGTTCATACTCTTCCTCCAGCCCCAAGTCCACAGGACCAAGCCACGCCCTTCTTTCAAGACCCAAATGCCCTCACTCCAGGGAGCTTTTCCTATTTTTTCCTTCACAAAGCAGTCTTTTTCCCCTCTGAGCTTCTACTGGTCTCGCTCAAATTCAGCCTCCGTATCACTTCCAGTGATCTTGCCAAACGCAAACCTATTACACCATTCACCTATGTTCAAGAGCACCCACCCCCCACCTGCTTTCAGGAAACAAAATCAATTATAGGCCATCCTAGTCCAGACCATTCCTGTGTTTCTAGCCCCATCGCCTATGATATCCCTGTAGCTATACAAGACCACTCTCAACTCCCCAAAGATTTTATGCTATTTCGTAACACCATCCCTTTATACATTGTTTCCTCTACCTCAGTACCCTCTGTCCAGCTAATTCCTTGTCTTTCAAAGCCGAATTCAAGCATCACCTCTCTCAAGGAGGCATCCCTAATCTAAGTTAGATAGCTTCCCTTTGTGCTTCCATGATGTCCTAAGACAGAAGTTCTCAATCAGATCAGATTTTGCCCCGTTGGGGATCATACGGAAAGGTCTAGAGGCATTTTCTATGATCACAACGAGTGAGGGGTGAGGATGGGGAGTGCTACTGGCATCTAGTGAATAGAGGCCAGAGATGGTGGTGGTAGACATCCCACAGTGCACAGGACAGCACCCCACAGCAAAACGCCCACAGTACCCAGGTTAAAAAACCTTGCCGTAAGCACACCACCGTGGTAACACGTCACCATATAAGCACTGATTTAGTTATTTAGCTCCCTCACTAGACTGTAAGTTCCTAGGACAACAGGAGTCACTGGTGTTAACAGTGTTAATATCCAGCATTCATGAAGCACTTACTATCTGCCACTCACTGTTCTAAACAATGAACTTGCGTAACCTCATGTAATGCTCAGGGACAACTATGAGCAGGTACTATTCTCTTCCCGGTTCTGCACACTAACAGAGTGAGCTGTGGACTCCCTGAGGTCACACAGCAAGTTGTGGAGCTGGGAGCAATCTGATTTCATCACCCACACCCTTGAACACTATTCCATTCTCCTCCCAAGATACTTCTATCAAACAAGAACAATACTTGTCTTTATATGGAGGTCAAATCTTTGTTCTTCTGAACATCACTTATGAAACCTTTTACTTACCAGTGCCAAGAGCCCCGACTTCGGCACGTTTGACATTTTAAACTGAATAGCTCTGCGGTGGGGGGCTTCCTTAGGCATCGTACGATGTTTACCAGCATCCCTGGCCTCTACCCACTAAATGCCAGTAGCACCACCACCTCCCGGGTCCTGCCTGTCATGACAATAAAAACAGTCTCCAGATCCCGCCAAATGTCCCCTGCGGGGAGGAAATCACAACTGATCTAGAACATGTTTGTAGGATACAGTAGTGAAGTCATTTCTAATACAGTACTTAAAAGGAAAACTCTGTTCAAAGATTAAGAAAGAAACAATAATTTACCTTTTCAGCTAATTCTTCTGCTGTTATCTTTGGATCATAAGGAATAGGCTCACCTAAATAGGTGCGTAATTTCACAGGAAAACCTCCATACATCGGAGCAAATGGATAGCGGAATTTTTCATAAAGCCATCTAAATAACCCTGTTTTAAAGTAAACAAATTATTTTAATGGGTTAAATATTCTGAGCACATAATTGTAACTTTCAAATTAATATGTAAGACTTAGAGGAAGGTGGCAAACAATATCACCCCCGGGCAATTAGTACAATACATGTTTTTTTAAGACGAGCTTTTCATCACTTGTAACTAATGGAGCATACTAACGTAAGATGTTAATAATAAGAGAAACTGAGGGGTGGTGAGAAGCTGTATCAGTACTCTGCATTTTCTGCTCAATTTTTCTGGGAACCTAAAAATGCCCCCCAAAATAGGTTTGTTCATTTTTTTTAAAATGAGCTTTCAAAAATAAGAGAATTTTAAAAAGGCAAATCAATTACTATTATTACAAAACAAAGGGTAAAGACTATAACCCAAAGCTAGAAGCTACAATGTCTAGAGACTCACAAAAACAGGCTTGTATGAATAAAAGAAAAAAAAAGAAAAGGGTAAGATAAATTCACATAAACATGAAACTACAATGCACCAATAAACCAGGTAAAGAAAAAATATTGTAAATTAAGAAAACTGCAGAGTAGCAAAGAATTACTAATGTTAGTGACCAAGTACAAAATTTAGCAGGATTGCAAGTGGCAATAATGTAAAATAAACTGATGAACTAAGTAAAAAAGAAAGTCAAAAAGCAGTCAACAGTAATTTTTAAACCACTTTATAATTAAAGAAACAAAATTAGGAATAATTTTTGGTATGCAACTTAAATTCTGAAGAAATGACCTGAGAGAAAATTAGAAGAAATAATTCTACTGTAAGAAATAATCCCCAACAGTTAAGTATCACATCACTTTCCACTTTACATTTGGAAAAAAAAGGGGGGGGGGGAGTAATACCTAAAAAATGTAATCGAATATCAACGATATACCAACATCAGACATAAAACAGACAATAGAAATTTAAAGTTCTTCAAGAGGAGATCTGCATGGGGATAGGAACAATATATTGCTAGGGATACAAAATATAATCAATCGAATATAATATATAAACCACAGGATATAAAAATAAACTATGAAAATCTCAAAATAAAAAGAAAACAACAGAGAAACCGCAAAGAAAAAGCACATCTAAATGTCATCTCTCCTCTAACTACACTCAAAGCTTATTTTGTTACCCATAAATTAAAGTTAGGCAAAAAGAACTTTATAATATAAATGTATCATGGTTCAAAATATTTTAAAAAGCAAAAAATAAGAAGTAACAGATATGAACCAAAGCAGATGATACATCCTTGTGTCGTTAATCTTAATTCAATATCATATTGTCATCCATTTTTAAAGCTGAAACTCATGCAGCAGTGAGTTAGGAAGGCAGTCTGAGTCATGGGTACATTTGTTCTAAACCTCAACAACGTGGTTCAACCCAGGAAATTAGATAACTCACTGTAATTTTAAGCCCACAACAAATAAGCTTCAGTATGTAGATGAGATTCTCAACAAAAATCTAACATCTAAGAACTGCCATTACTTAGAATGAGTTATCGTTTAGACTTTAAATAGAAAAGCATCTAAATAATAAATTCATTATCTAAAGTAATAACTCAAAAGGATTTCTTACAGGGTTCAAAAGCCCAAATATTTAAACTACTATAATCTAAATATTACATTACAATTAGAAAAACCATATGAATCAGAACTTACTTGTTCCTCCAAGTGATCTAAATCCTTCTCGAATATTTTGTGTAAACATAGGAATAATGGGCTAGAGAGAATTTGAATTAAAAAGTAAATATATTGATCCATTCAATATCACCATTGAGTCAGTAATGCAAACTTTTGGGGGCCTGCTTAAGATTATGAAAATGAGGTATTTTAAAAATAAAGGTATACTTTTATCACTAGTGTGATTTATCAGACTAAATTTAACTTGATCATTTGTAAAAATAAAAATTGGAACTACTACCCTCTAGTGGCGATATATAATATTTCATTTGCCAACTTTCCTATCATTCCACATAAACCCTTGAAACTCAAAATGAGGATTACCAAAATCATTAATTTCACGGAATAAAATGAATATGGTAAATTGATCTTAGCGGTCCACTGAAGAGTATGCTGACTGGAGAAAAGTTACAAGGCAGAGGTCCCTGTATGGGGAAATACATATGAATTTAAATGACAGGTTTTGGCAAGATGCTGTCACAGAACTGAAACACTTTTTTGTGTGAGCTTATGAAATCTAAAAATGTTCAACATTAATGAAAAGTATAAGACTCACTGCAAAAAAAAAAAAAGGAAAAGCATATACAGAAAACAATTCCTTTTATCATTAATTTTAGAGCATTTCTGCTCACAAGTTCATGGTTTTTATTATCCCATGAATATCACCGATTAAGCATGATTTTTTAAACAGAGACCTTAACAATGATGAAATAGCAAAGGATCACGTAAGGAGGTTCTACCATGGTGAAACTGAAGTAGACAAAAAAAATTGAATAGAAACACCTTAATATGCACACAAAATCCAACGAATTAAACGATGTTTCAGAAAGAAAAAAAAAAGCTGAGTATCACTTTACTTCCAGTCTACCATCAGTCTGTGCCGAATACAGTGTTCCCTGCCTCGGTGAGCAGGGCTTGAGATGTTTAAATAAGCTGACATTTTACAAAGCCATTCTTACTCAGCTGTGGGGAACAGTAAACTATGGTGGACTGAAGGAAAGGGACTAAAGACATAGCTTTCTTCCTAAGACTTACTAGCTCACATAGAACCCCTGACCATCTATTTACTGTATCTCTCCCCGCAGCGGAAGGAAGACCCCTAACAGCGGAGACGTTGTTCTGCTCACAGCAGCGTCCCCAGCACCCGGAACAGTGCCTGGACTAGACTAGGTGCTAAAACGAAGTGCGACGAAGGAATCACAGAAGGAATGAGTACACAGGACAGACACGATGCCTGTAATGGATTAGTTTGTATTCTCTGAATACAAAACGTCAGAAACAGGCAGCAGCAATCTTAAAACCAGTTAGGAAAAAAAGTCAGGTAAAGAAAAGCACTCCGGTGGAAGAATTTAAAGTTTCGTGGCGTTAATCCACAAAGCTAAAACATGAAACAAAGTACACGGACTCTTTGGTAAAATATTCAGATTATGATCAAGGAAACCACCCCTAGTTTGGTGAAATAAAGTAATTGGCTGACAGTCTAACGTTTTAAAGAGTTATAAAATGTCTTTAGAGTTGAGAACATAAAATGCCCAAAGAGGAACAGAAACCTTTCAGCTCACATATACACACACCCTTTGTCTTCTCTGACCAGTATTGCTGGATTTATGTCTACTGAGTGGCAGGAACCCCTAAGTTTCTGCTGAAGCGTGCACTTTATGAAGACTCTTGAGGTTACATATCATCGTTTAAAAAGCTTACTCTCCAGAAGCTAGATATTTCTAGAACTCCCTAAACAGGAAAATGCTTACGCTAGCAGGCTCAGTATTCCAGGCTATAGTCTGGGCATATGGTCGCTTAGATTTGCATTCAAGCTTACAGCCTTAAGACCATAAGCATTACTTTATTACAACCTGATACTGTAGTACAATTATTCCTCCCTTTCCTCATGCACCTTTTGTATACGACTTGCATAAGTAACCTAGGATGAAACTGTTTGCAGTATACATGTATCTCTGGGTAAGGGTGTGCAAGACAAAGAGAATGTGTATTTTGTTAAAACTAGTCTTGGGGAATCAGGTGAATGTGGTCTGAGAGTCTAAACTTTGCCACTAAAAGTAAATGAGCACCACTGGACAAATCACCAAAGTGGAAATAATAATAATTATCCTATCTCAAAGGCTATTTTGTGGATTGAGATAATACATATTAACAATTTTATTAAAACAACTGTTATTTTCTTTTACATCAGTTATTTGTTTTCTAACTTGAATAAATGGGCTAATATTTTCCCAACCTATTTAGATATGAAGTCACCTAAACATTCCTATCAAAGCGATAATTCTCAGGAATTTCACAAAATGAGTGATTTAGATCATATTAAAAAGCCTGTAACTTTCAGATAAACCTTAAATATTTTTTACCAATATTTTGTAAACTTGCACTGACAATCTAGATTTTTTTCACTTCAATTTGTTATAATGTCACAATTTAAATGCAGTTATTCCTGCAACAGTCTTAAATTTTTACTGAAGTTTATGATAGTTCTGTGAGGACTGTGGAGGGGTTTTCCAGATGGGATATTTGTAGCATTCACAACTAGATCCATATATGATTGAAAGAGCTCCATCACGTATCCGGAGGGTCCCCCTGACCTCCAGGTCAGCAGACTCACGGTGAAATGCAGGCAGGAGTCCCGCAGTGTAAGCTCTGCTTTGCTTCTGCCTTGCTGTATGACCTGACCCCTCCGTCCCTTCATCTCTCTGTGCCTGAGTTCCCTCATCTGCAACACTGGAATAATTACGTCACCTACTTACTATACAGGAGTACCAACGTAAAGCCTTTAGAAGCACTACAAAAGGTTGGGGTGATACAGTATTTACCAAACATTTAATGCTATTTTGTAAATCAACAACATTAACGATTTTTGTTTTTAAACTTAAAAAAAGGGGTTTATAAAATTTTCCCAAGTTTTATACAGAAACTTTAATTAAATGATCTGGATTATCTTACTTAATTATCTAGAAACTCTACCAAAGACTGAAAAAAATAGTTCCTTTCTCTCTGTAATTTCTTACTTTCAGGCCTTCATCCAGGCAATGTTCCTTAAATCTGTGAAGTTAAGGATGAGAAATTAGAATCTCACGATCAATTTAATTCCAAATCTATTTTTGTCATTTTTATCTTAAAACTTTATAAGAAATCATTCTTTCAAAATATAAACTGAAAACTAAACTATCTTTGATTAGGTTTTCAGCTTTTACCATTGCTTTAACAGATATTACATTCATTACCATTAATTTTTGTACAATGGTGCATATATCCTTTTGTTTTACATTATTCATATATTCTAAAATTTTGTTTTATACATCAGTGCTTAAGACTCTTTGAGAAATAGGGGTGCCTGGGTGGCTCAGTCAGTTAAGCATCTGACTCTTGGTTTCCACTCAGGTCATGATCTCATAGTACGTGAGAGTTCAAGCCCTTCGTGGGGCTCTGTGCTGACAGCGCAGAGCCTGCTTAGGATCCTCTCTCTCTCTCTCTCTCTCTCTCTCTCTCTCTCCAATAATAAATAAACTTAAGGAAAAAAAAGCTATATGGCTTTAAAAAAAAGCCTCTTTGGGAAATAAAATGTGCTATAAATTAATTTTCTATATCACTAATACTATTAACATAAAGTTCAACTTCAAACATCCCTTTCTAGTAGTGCTTAACGTTTTTCTAGTAGTGCTTAACGTTGTGTTTAAAAAATCGATTCAATTCAATTCAAAGACTACCAAATGCCAATCACTGTAGATGGTCTCGTCCTCAGGGAGCTTATAATCTACAGTAGGACAATAGTGTTTAAATGTGTATGTTGTCTATTATTAAACACTTGGGCAAGTGCAGTAACTCTTATTCTGGGATCACATTACTAGTGCGCCACAGCAGTAACTTCTGGTAGTCACATGTACATGTGTACAGGACAAACTAAAACTCAATGGATTTTATTTTAATTCTGCAGTTAAAAAAAAAAGAAAAATCCCGTTCTTCCTCAAATATCCGTCTTGGGTCAGAATGAGTCATCTGTAATCTCTTCGTTTTTAATCAAGAGCCTGTATCTGCGAGCTGAACAGGCAAGTTAAGCGTGCACACCGGTCTCTATGTAGCAGCAATGGGCACACAAAAAACACTGACGCAGGGAAGTACTGTCAGCAGTCTCTAACTAACTGGCCCAGAAAAAGAACACCATCCTGGTCAAAGGCACTACCATTTCTTTTCCCAACAGACAATCTAAAATGAAAACAGAAAACACAGGAACATTCCACAAGTGATCAGTAAGCGTTTCACAGGATAAAGTACAATATGGAAACCAAAAAGTTGAGAAATACTTTCCAAAGCAAAAGGACAAAATGGCATTCACATTCTCCAGTCTACTAAACAGAATAATTACAGTGGATCTCAGAGGAACACTTAATTTTATTGACTAGTTCTTTCATCAAAATCTTTTAAAAGATCTAAGTTACAGTAATATTTGTTTCTCATCTTCAGTACAATCAGAGAGCTGACCACATTTGCTGATAAAAAAAATAATAGGGGCTACGAATTATTCAATTCCTAGGATTAGATAAATTGGTCACAGATAAAAGAATTGCAGTGAAACCAACCAACGACCGTCACTGAAAATATGCCAATTCAATCATACCCAAGGACTAAAATACATAGAACTGAACTGATTACACTTTTGAACAAGGTATGACTGAAGGAACACAAAACATTTTACAAATCTGATTAAAAGTCAGATTTTGAAATACGATATAAAACTTTGGTGGCTATCTGCCAAATTTCCAGACTGATGTGGAGGTGACATCCCATGCACAACTTCTCCACCACTACCTTACAAAGAGTTACGCGTACACTGATTTTTAAGTAGTGCAATGAAAGGATCTAAATTCTTATATACTCTGGCTCACTATGTAAGCATTTATTTTAAATCCAACCTAGCTTTACTTTAATAATTGGTTTTATACAACTCACCACTTTTGCATCAATTGCAACCTGAGCGAAGCCTTTACGATTACCCCAAATGATGTTGTAGGTTTCATCACTAATTAGGGCTTCTCGAACTCCACCTGGTGAAATAGCTAACAAGTGACCACTCCTCAGAATTTCAACACATTTTTCTCTTGGTCCATGTAGAGCACAAAATACATCAAGTAATAAACTAAACCCTGTAAGAAACATTAGCATGAAGATATGTCTTAAGTACTTCTTGTCCAATTCTTCAAAACAAAAACATTTGCAACCCACAGAACTTAATATCTACACTTAAATTAGTAAATTCCTTTTTTTACTTCTTTTTAGATCAACAAGAACTCTTAAGGTTTACGTACAATTAATATTGCTGGTAAAGTAACAGCTACTATGACTTACTCATCGCCTCCCACTGATCACCTCCTCACGGATCACCTGCTATTCGGGCTACTGGACATATTCAAACTCTTAATTAAAACTCACAAAAACCATGGAAAACAGGGATTCTGGCCCCCATTTTACAGACAAAGAAAGTTGGCTCAATGAGTCTCTTGCTCAAAGTGACACATCTAGCAAATGGCAGGGCAGAGATTCTGGTCCAGGTATGTCTACTCCAAAGCCCCTTCCACTGCATCTCGGGGCCAAACACTGTGTATAGTATTTACTAGAGCAATCAGACATGATATCCCATCAGCAATCACAAAGCTAATCTTCCTTTAGCCCTATAAGAAAGAGAATCACTCAGGAGAATGTAAATCTGACTATGCTTAGCCCTACCAAAATTGGCAAGCCATAATCAAATCAACTGAAATTCCAAGTTAGATGATGTTACTCTCACAATTAAATTTTTAAAATCAATAATGATAGCAAAATCATTAAGAGGTTTGGTTTTTTTTAAGAGTTTTTAATAAAGTGAGTATTTAATTCAGTAACAGCCAATTCCAGGTCTTACTATTATACAGTTTTTCAAAGCACAACTATTTATGGATGAAAGAAATAATCCTGTTAGTAACTAAATATTTTAACCAAATCCTACACTGGAACTCTGGAGGGCTGATGTTAGCGTATACATTATTCTTGAGAATGGAAAATTGGGTAGTGAAGACTGTGCAGACTAACCAAACTTCTCACAGGTTTAAGGATCTAAAGCAAGATTATACATATTATTAAGATTGAAAGACTATTCATCCCCATTATATTAAAAGCTCACTGATTTAAATAGATACATTTTCATAATGGGTTTCATAAATTACAAGATGATAAAGGGGAAATTTCAAGGCAAATGCAAATAAAAATATGCACATTACGTATAAAAACAATGCAAGCAACCTAATTTTCTATAAGAGAAAACTAGTCAAGTAAATATCTTAGCCCTACATTAAAACTATTCTTTATAAAGCATGGTACAATGTTAATGCTAACATCACAATTTTATAAAGAAAAACACAGAAGTGATTGCATAACATGCAAAATTATGCAAATGAAAAATGAAGTACAATAAATCAAAACAATAACTGGTTATGTTAGGGTGGTAAGATCATAATGATACTCTCCTTTTCTCTAGTTTTCAAATTTATTATAAAGTGATCACAATTATTTTCTAAAGAAAAACCTTTCCTGGACAATTTAGTTTAATCAGAGTACAAATGGCTTTTTAGTACACAAGGACACTCAAAAGATTAACCATGCCTATGAAAGGCACTGTTACTTAATTCACTGCTTGGTGTTTGTCTTTCTGGTTGATGGGTGGCTTTTGCTTTTATTATGCCAGAGAACAAATGATAAACTTTGTTGGCTCATTTCTGGTGATTCAGTGACAAAAGAAAATAAGACTTACTACCAAGGAGTTTATTTTAGGATGGCTTTTTAAAAACAGTTTGAAATCATTTGGTTCATTAATCTTTTTAAAAAACATAAGCCTTTATGAACAGATTAAGAAGAATATAGTCCTTAACTTTAAGAGTTGTAAGTCCAGCGGGCAAGTCAAGTACGAAAAAGACAGACTCGTAAGGATAGGATTTCTGAAGCAATGTTATTATATGAAGACAAAATATACCCTCACTGATGTTTTAAGTAAGTTTGATTTGCTAGAATACCAACAGTAATCAAACTCTAATTACTGTGAAGTTAAACTCCAAAAATCAGTATCTCATGGAAAAATTCATCATATGAAAAATCAACTACTTTCTATGGCAAAATATAAATTAATTACTTGGTAAAAGTTACAATTTATTTTTTTAAGTGGAATTTCACAATTTAACTTAGACAAATAATAACAAAATAGCTGTTAATAAAGAAAAAAGTTAGGTGACATTTTTGACCATGTTTTTATATTTAGATATATTACATAAATCGGGTAATTAGATACTCCCAAACTAGAGTTCTAAGTGTGTTACCCTAAAAAGGCAAAAAGCTTTTCCAAATGATCCTAGAGAGCTCAAGGACACAGACTTTAACATAATTTGATCATGTTAACACCACTATCCACAGTCAAAGTTTACCTGGGATTTTAAAGACAAAGTGATCGGCTACTACTCGGCAAGTCCTGCCTTTATGGATAAAAATTTTAGCCATGAAGTAGTAAAAATCTATGGGAATAGCTCCATGATAAAAAATTATAAGTGCTGGTCCTTCTTCTGGTATTTTTTCCATCCCGTGAACTTCATAACCTGTTAGAAAGACAAAATACAGATGCTTAAAATATATTTATTAGTCTATTTACACTAAAGGATGGTTACTAACTCAGAAACTCGGTCTTTTGTCGTTGAAGTACATGAGCCTTCCTCTTTCTCTTTCTCTCTTCACATAAATCGGTCCCACAGCGATTAGGTGGGCCACGGCGAAGTCGGGGTGGGGAGCAGCAAGGCATGCTCCAGCTCAGGCAGGTTGAGGAGGGCATCCCCATGAGGTGGTCCAGAGTGGGGAATCAGAGCCCAAGCAGAGTTGTGAGTACACCCCCAGAGGGCAACAGCCTAGAACAGGGTGCTGGGGCCTGGGTGGGAAAGGGAGGGAAGCCAGGAGTGGGGACAAACACAGGGGTAGAGGACAGCATTCAGATACTTCAGTGGCCTAGTATGGGGTGTCAGCCCAAGTGGGGTCAGATACCATCTGAGAGTATCATCCCGTGAGTAGCACGGGATGATGGCAGTGATGAGAGCTTGATTAAATACAGGAGGACTGGTCTAATGAGCCTACACATTAAGGATAACGTGAGCCAGGTTTCTCACTGCTGGAGAAGGTGGCTACAAAAACAGAAAAGGAGAAAACTAGAATAAAGTCTAGCTGTATGAGAACCTCATTCCCACCCTAAAAGCAAGAATAAGCGGTGTGTCAGAAAGCTGAGGTCGCTCTCTCCATCAGGTGAACCGAGAGCTCCAATGGGTGATAAGCACTTCTAATGAGAGGGAAGTTTAAACTTAAGTATGGAGAAGACACAGGTGCCCTAAAAGTAAGCAAGAAGAAAGTAACTGAGATGTTAACAAATTTAAAGGCCAAGTGCTGGTGGCCATTGAGTGCAGAATCCCTGGGAAGCCCAGACATAAGCAAGAGTCCACACTCACTCAGCAACAGTCCTCCAGAGGCCTCAGTGGGTGCTTACAAGAAAAAGTGGGGGCGCAGTAGGCAAGAGACCGAAAAGAGCCCTTGCAAATGGTATCGAGAACAAAACCCCACTTGCTTCTTGGAAGCTTCTCTTGGAAAATCGACACCTGACACCGGGAGAAGTGCAAGAAACTCTTCCACCCCTTCCAGGGAAAGGGCACCTGATGCTGGAAAGGACAGAGCTCAGTCCCCTCCTCTCACCCTTGCCTCGCCCCGCCATCGCACTCTCAGGGCAAAGTCCACTACTGCTAGGGGAGCGCAGAAGCCAAAGCATCTGCCCCTGGGAGGTAGACAGTAGGCCCGGGTTCTGAAATGACATCAAGGAGAGATCGACTCCCCCTGGAAGGAAGGGCAAGAAACTTGCTGCCAACCCCAAACTCCCACCTAGGTAGGGCAGAGTTTGCCTGCCACTAGGAAGAGGAAAAAGGACGCTGAGAAAGCCTCCCACCTGCGCCTCAGGCATGCAGGGACCGGGCCTGAGTGCGGTCCCAGCCAGACCAGGAAAACCGAAGAGTGTCCCTGACATCCCCACCCCACCGCCGGCCTCACGTGGAGTTATAAAGGCAACGATGTGCCCAGCAGTGGCAGATGTACCGGACTGAGGACGCGGGAGGGGTGCTGGGAAACACCACTGTGCACAAGGCAGCTGCAGGATTTTGCATTCTGTGCTGAACGGAAGGTACCTACAGCTACAACAAAACACAACTCCAGTCCACCTACAGGGTAGGCTGAATTAAACGCCACCCCACTCACTAACGGCCTGACAGAAAAAGGTCAATTTTCAGTTATAAATACTATTTACCTCATTTTCTACTTTCTTTTACAAGCAATGCCCAGAATTCAATAAAAAAAGAAATTACGAAACATACAAAGCAGCAAGAAAAAAAATCCACTGTCAAGAGATTGTTTAATCAAGAGAACCAGACCCAAAAGTTTAAATCATCGGACGGTAACTTTAAATTAACCATGGTTAATATGTTAAAGGATTTAGTGGAAAAAGGAACACATGCACAATCAGATTAGAAATTTCAGCAGATAGAATGAAGTTATAAAAAACAATGAATCAAATGGAAAGCAAAATACTTGAATGAGATCTAAAGATCAGTAATATTTCCATGCTAATTTCCTGATTTGAATGGTTTTATTAATGTTAAATAGAAGAACTTCCTTGTTTGTAGGAAATATGCACTAAAAGCATTAAAGAGAGGGTAACGTAGGCACTTCTAGTCAAATGATTTAGGAAAATAAGTTCTTTGTATAATACTTGGAGTATTAGTTTTTAAAAAGTCTATGAATAAAAGCAACAATCGTTATTGCTCTCTATGGAAAAACCATGTAAGATCTTAGAATCACAAAATTTATAAGATAAAAAAGAACCTTTGGGTTCCAATCTAACAGACATATTAAAACTTAAGACTATCTTTGGTTGTTAATCAAGGCTACCCAAGGAGTTACACGTCTCTAAAACATCAAGTACACTTTATTGAATCCACTGGCTTTTAAAACACAATCTGGACCCTTCTGTGTAAGCTTAATACAGAGTAGTTCTAGAGGAGGAGATTCGTCTTGTTACAAGCAGGTTGTAAAACGGGTAATGAGCAGATCAAGGGGAGTAGTGAAGAGGGCCAAGGTAGGAGACGTCAATTAAGTTATAGCTTCCCTGAGATAACACAATCTAGAGTAAAATTTAACAGTGAGTCATAAAATAATTCATTGAGCACTTGCTTCGGCAGCACATATACGAAAATAATTCATTGATAAAAATAAGAAAACTCGGGGCGCCTGGGTGGCGCAGTCGGTTAAGCGTCCGACTTCAGCCAGGTCACGATCTCGTGGTCCATGAGTTCGAGCCCCGCGTCAGGCTCTGGGCTGATGGCTCGGAGCCTGGAGCCTGTTTCCAATTCTGTGTCTCCCTCTCTCTCTGCCCCTCCCCCGTTCATGCACTGTCTC
This sequence comes from Prionailurus bengalensis, assembly GCF_016509475.1. Lineage (NCBI taxonomy): Eukaryota > Metazoa > Chordata > Mammalia > Carnivora > Felidae > Prionailurus > Prionailurus bengalensis. The sequence goes on from NC_057353.1 coordinate 8,009,539, forward strand.
TCTCTGTCCCAAAAATAAATAAAAAACGTTGAAAAAAATTTAGAAAAAAAAAAAAAATAAGAAAACTCTTAAACTCTTGACTCAGTGCAAAATAAAACATCCGTTTAAACTGTTACATACCAATGGGTAACTTAACCACATTGCAAACTTTGATTTCATTCACAAACATATTTTTTGGTATGTTGCAGAGACTGCAGAAATCTCCTGCAGTACAAGTGAAATTAAAGACCCGCGCCAGCCCCCCGTCTTTCCTTCCTGACACACTATAAACCCCACAAAGTCACTGTAAGGAGGAGCGAGTAAATGACAGGATGAAAGGCTGGTGGAAATGGGGAGAGGGGCGATCTCTGGAGGCTTTCTTCAACGTGCTTCAGTTCAAGGTTGGCTTCCTGAGTATACTTGTTTTCTCCTCCGACGCTAAAGAGATGAACCCGTCTACTGCCCTTTAGACTGCTACCAACCACTAGCACATCTCTCATGGCAACCCTGTCCTCTTGGCGGAGGTGGGGGATACAACAGATTTCAGTAAGCTCCACCAATGCTTCAAAGGAAAATACCCTGCATAGTTTATCACAAGACTTGGAACTTAACACTCTGAGGAGCCGATGAAATGTGATCATGGTTCTAGTCATAAGACCTGTTCCTCCTTCCCATCTCACTGCTGTCAGGTGTCATTACTGACCTCAGCCTCAGCTGGCCCCAGCAAAAAGAAAAAGTCCACTGAACAATGAAGAAATGAAGAAAGCAAAAGAAAGCAAAAGAGATTCGGGGCGCCTGGGTAGGCTCAGTCGGTTAAGCATCTGACTTGGCTCTGGTCATGTTCTCACGGCTCGTGGTTCGAGCCCCGCATCAGGCTCTGTGCTGACAGCTCACAGCCTGGAGCCTGCTTCCGATTCTGTGTCTCCCTCTCTCTCTGGCCCTCCCCCACTCACACTCTGTCTCTCTCAAAAAAAAATAAATAAACATTAAAAAAAAGAGAGAGAGATTTAAAAATACCTTGAGATAGACGAAAATGGAAATAAACCATAATGAAACTTGCGGGATACAGCAAAAGCAGTTCTGAGAGGGAAGTTCATAATGATAAATGCCTATCTCAAGAAAACAAGAAAAATCTCAGATAAACAACGTAACTACACGTCAAGAAACTATAAAAAGAACAAAGGTAGTAAAAGGAAGGGAATGCCAAAGATTAGAGAGGAAATAAAAAGACAATATAAAATATCAATGAAACCAAGAGCAGTTTCTTTGAACAGATAAACAAAATTGACAAGCCTTTAGCTAGACTCACCAAGAAAAAGACAGCACTCAAAAAATGAAATCAGAAATCAAAGAGGGGACCTTACTACTGATACCACAGAAAGACAAAGGGTAAGAGATTCCTATGAACAATACATGCCAAGAAACTGGACAACCTACGTGAAGTGAATAAATTCTAAGAAACATACAACCTTCCAAGACTAAATCATGAAGAAATAGAAAATCTGAACAGACCAATTACAAGTAAGGAGACTGAAGCAGTAATCAAAAACCTCCCAACAAACAAAAGTCCAGAAGACGGCTTCACTGGTAAATCCTACCAAACATTCAAAGAGGAACTGATACCAATCCTCAAATTCTTCCAAGAAATAGAGGAGAGAACTCTCCCAAACTCATTTTATGAGGCCAGTTTTACCCTAATACCAAAACCAGACAAGGGCATCACAAGAAAAAAAATTATAGGGGTGCCTGGATGACTCTGTCAGTTAGGCATCTGACCCTTGATTCGGCTCAGGTCATGATCTTATGGTTCATGGGTTCAAGCCCCGCGTTGGGCTCTGCCCTGACAGTGTGCAGCCTGCTTGGGATTCTCTCTCTGCCCCTCCCCTGCTCGCACGCTCTTTCAAAATAAATAAACAGTTTTTTAAAAAAGAAAAGAAAATTATAGGCTGATCAATACCCTTGATGAACACAGATGTAAAAACCCTCAACAAAACATTAGCAAACCAAATTCAGCAATGGATTAAAAGGATCATACACCACAATCAAGTAGAATTTATTATACGGATATAGAAATGGTTCAACATTTGCAAATCAATCAACGTGATACACAACAGTCACAAAATGAAGAATAAAAATCATATGATCATCTCAATAGATGCAGAAAAAGCATCTGACAAAGTCCAATATCCATTTAAGATAAAAACTCTCAACAAAGTGAGTATACAGGCAATGTATCTCCACATAACAAAGGCCATTTGGACAAGCTCACAGCTAACATCACATTCAATGATAAAAAGCTGAAAGTTTTTCCTCTAAGATCAGAAACATGACAAGGATGCCCACTCTCACCACCTGTATTCAACATAGTACTGGAAGTCCTAGCCAGAGCAATTAGGCAAGAAGAAGAGGTAAAAGGCATCCAAAATGGAAAGGGAGGAGTAAAACTGTCACTATTTACAGATGACATTATATTACATACAGAAAACCCTAAAGACTCCACCAAAAAGCAGAGAAAGAGGAACCCTTCTGCTCTGCTGGTGGGAATGCCAACTGGTGCAGCCACTCTGGAAAACAGTAAAGAGGTTCCTCAAAAAATTAAAAATAGAACTACCCTACAACCCAGCAACTGCACTACTAGGTATTTATCCAAAGGATACAGAGGTATTCATCCAAAGGATACAAGAGTGCTGATTCGAAGGGGCACATGCACCCCAACGTTTATAGCAACACTATCAACAATAGCCAAAGTACAGAAAGAGCCCAAACGTCCATAGGCTGATGAATGGATAGTTGTGTGTCTATATGTGTATATATGTGTATATATATGTATATATATATACACATATAGACACATACAATGAAAGATATATATATACGTATATATACACAAAAGAAGTTGTATACACACGCACACACACACACACACACACACACACACATACAAAACCATGCAATGGAATATTTTTCAGCGATCAAAAAGGATGAAATCTTGCTACTTACAACAACGTGGATGGAACTAGAGTGTATTATGCTAAGTGAAATAAGTCAGTCAGAGAAAGTCTATGACTTCACTCATACGTGGGTTTTAAGACACAAAACAGGTGAACATAAGGGAAGGGAAGCAAAAATAATATAAAAACAGAGAGGAAGACAAACCATAAGAGACTCTTAAATACAGAGAACAAACTGAGGGTTCCTGGTGGGGTGATGAGTGGGGGGTGGGAAGGGTGGGCTAAACAGGCAAGGGGCATTAAGGAGGACACTTGCTGGGATGAGCACTGGGAGTTATACCTAAGTGATTAATCACTAAATCCTATTCCTGAATTCATTATTACACTATATATTAACTAATTTGGATTTAAATTAAAAAATAATAATAAATAGTAAAATTAAATTTAAAAAGACTCCATCAAAAAACTGTTAGAACTAATAAATTCAGTAAAGTTGCAGGATCAAAATCAATATACAGAAATTTACAGAAATTAGTGTTTCTGTACACTAACAACAAGAGAAAATAAGAAAACAATTTCATTTATAATTGCATGGAAAAGAATAAAATATCTAGCAATAAATTTAACCAAGGAGGTAAAAAGACCTATACCCTGAAGACAATAGGATATTAATGAAAGAAACTTGAAACACAAATGGAATGATATCCCATACTCAGGGATTAGAAGAATTAATATTGTTAAAATGCCCATACCTGCCAAAGCAGTCTACAGATTCAATGTAATCCCTGTCAAAATTTCAATGGCATTTTCCACAGAAATAGAACAAATAATCCTAAGTCATTTGTATGAAACCACAAAAGATCCCAAAGAGCCAATGCAATCATGAGAAAGAACAAAGCTGGAGGCATCATGTTCCCAGATTTCAAACTACGCAACAGTTTGAAAAACTGCTGAAAAACTAAACAGTCATAGTTATCAAAACAGCATGATATTGAAATAAAAACAGACACACAGATCAGTAGAACAGAATAGAGAGCCCAGAAATGAACCTACACATATACGGCCAATTTTTGACCAAAAAAGCCAAGAATATGCAATGGGGAAAGAACAGTCTCTTCAATAAACAGTGTTTGGGAAAACTGGGCGGTCACGTTCAAAAGAATAAAACTGATAAAGAAAAGAATGTACTATCTTCCACGTACAAAAATTAATTCAAAATGGATTAAAGATTTGAAGGTTAAGACCTGAAACCACAGAATTCCTAGAAGACTGCCTAGGAAGTAAGCTCCCTGATACCAGACCTGGCAATGATTTTTTAAACCAGGTTCCAAAATCAAAGGCAACAAAAAGAAATATACAAGTGGGGCTGTAGCAAACTAAAAGCTTCTGTACAGCAAAAGAAATCATCAACAAAATGAAAAGGCAACCTACTGAATAGGAGAAGATATTTGCAAAAACCATATATCTGATAAGCAATTAATATGCAACCCACAAAGTCATACAACTCAAAAATAGCAAAAAAAAAAAAAAAAAAAAGAGGAGAAATGGACAAACATAAAAAATGGACAGAGGCAGGATCTAAATAGACATTTTCCCAGATATAGAGGTGGCCAACAGGTACATGAAAAATGTTCAGTATCACTAACCATCAGGGTATTCACACTGAGGTATCACTTCACATCTGTTACAATAGCGATTATCAAAAAAAACAATAAATAACAAGTGCTGGTAAGGGTATAGAAAAAATCAATTATCAATTTTTGGTGCCATAAATACAGCATTTATATTTCTCTGTCTGACTTATTCCACTTAGCATAATGTCTTCAAGGTCCATCCATATTGTTGTAAATGGCAGGATTTCCTTGTTTTTAATGATTGAATAAGGAAAACTCACTTTTAAAAGAGTATCACTTATCCTAATAAAATACAATGCCAAGTTACCATAAAAAAACATTAAAAGAGGCTAAGAACTATGTCGTTTACTTCCTCTGAGCCATAAATGCATCTTTAAAAGTACCTCAGAAAAATAAAAACACCCCAAAAGTATATATTCTATTACAAAATGAGCTTAGTGCTTAGTTACCTAAATTAAATCATGTCTCCTGAAATATGAATAAATTCAAATTCCTCATGCTATATATTATCCTGAAATAGAGGGGGTGTATACGTAAGAGGGGGATACATATTCCCAGTAAGTATTGTCAACAATGCCAAAGAAGTTCCGTGTGCCTGTTTTAAAGACAACAAGCGACAGCAGCCGACACCAACGCAATCTCTGCAGACGGGCACACGTGGAAAGAGGAAGTATCATCTTGTCTCATGTAAAACCACCATTAGAGGGTATGAGAGTTGTAATGACCAGCATGAGCACTAGTATCCAGGAGTAAATATTCCAAATTCAGTACATCAAAGGTATATGGCTCCTGGTTGCAAACCTGCTATTCAGGTATTCACCATGACGTTTGACCTTGAATCCCCAACCTGGGACAAACTTTCCACAGAGCACAGCTCGCAAGAGGACAGGCTTTAGAGCCTGATACCGGAGATTGTATCCTGGCTCGTCTTCCTAGCTTCCTAGCGTGCCTTGGGCAAATAACAACCTCTCTGTTCCTCAATTTCCTCACAGGAAAACTGCAAAATGGAGATAATATGTAGACTCTATCTATTCTAAGATTTAAAAGAATTAATGTACATCAAGCATTCAACAGTGTATGGCATACTAAATGCTCAAAAGACTTATAAGAATGTAGGTCATATTAAAATGATGACACATTGGGGGCGTCTGGGTGGCGCAGTCGGTTAAGCGTCCGACTTCAGCTCAGGTCATGATCTCGCGGTCCGTGGGTTCGAGCCCCGCATCGGGCTCTGGGCTGATGGCTCGGAGCCTGGAGCCTGTTTCCGATTCTGTGTCTCCCTCTCTCTGCCCCTCCCCCGTTCATGCTCTGTCTCTCTCTGTCCCAAAAATAAATAAACGTTGAAAAAAAAAATTAAAAAAAAAAAAAAAAAAGAAAAAAATGATGACACATTGGCCTAATAATAAGCGTGTTACTAGTAATCTGTGCTAACAGCAGCCTTATACTTTCATGATATATATTTCCTCCAGTACCTATGTCAAAATCTGTGCTTCCTTCTGTGTATTTCTGTGAAACGATTTTGATGCTTAACATGAAATAGAAAGCACATCTTTGTTAAACACCTACTAAATTTTTGTATAGTCCTTAAGCAAAAATGATGAATAAGACAAAAATTGGTAGAGAAAAACACCAAGTCCTTGATAACAGGCCACAGGAGGGCAAGTCTCATGACGGCCAAAGAACCACCAATCATTAAATGTAAAACATCACAATCTCTCAAATGATAAAGAAAAGAATGAATACCCTGGAGAGAAACTTATTGCTATCTCATTTCTTCAAGAGACATAATAACCTCTGAAATGAAGCAAGCAGAAAATGGATAAATTTTGGTATACAAATTATATTTAACATTATTAGTTAATAATTCTTTTTCAAAAAAAATCTAATTTGACTAGGAAAGTTCAAACTTACTTTGAACAAGATGGAATTAAACACTAATTAAAGCATTTAAATAATTAAACCTATTTTCAAAATAGGTTTCTAAACCGTTTTAATTAGTTTCTTACTCTTAGATGTCTCACACATGCACTTTTACATTTTACGTTATCATAACAGCCTACACTGTTGTATGGTTCTTTAAGAAAAAGTAACATGTTTGAAAACAATCATTTAGGGGCTCCTGGGTGGCTCAGTCGGTTGGGCCTCCGACTTCAGCTCAGTTCATGATCTCACAGCTCGTGGGTTCGAGCCCCACGTCAGGCTCTGTGCTGACCGCTCAGTCGGGAGCCGGTTCCAGATTCTGTGTCTCCCTCTCTCTGACCCTCCCCTGCTCGCACTCTGCCTCTCTGTCTCAAAAATAAACAAACACTAAAATTAAAACAAAACAAAACAAAACAAAAAACCAATCATTTAAAAAAAGACATGTAAACGCACAATGCATGCAGACAGATGAAAGGAACTAGGGAAATATCCCTTGTACTTTTCAGTATCACGAACGATGAGACAGTTTCAGTGCCACACACGTGAACGGCAACACAGACAGCAGGGGACTCTTGCTTACCGTGCCAAACTGCTGCGTGTCCGTCCCAGAGAGTCGCCACCGTCTTCCTTGCACCGTCCCATAAATTATGAGAGTAGGCTTCTTTTAATACATTCTTCCTCTTATAAATGTGTAAGAAAATAATAGTAAGATAGAGAAGAAAGATAGTAAAGTAAGGAAGTATTAAAAGTATTAGTGGTGTAAAAACCCACAAGAGATAGTTTGCAAAATTCAAATAGTCCTCCAACTGCTCCACACCAAACCATCCTTCGAGGATGTGAATCAGACAAGTCATATAGGGCACAGAATCCTGTCCTATACCGCAGGTTTGATTTCTGTCTATCATCTTTCTTTAGGTGAAAATGACAAATTCAGTCTCTTTCTTCATTGTCATGGTAGGTCTTTAATTTTGCCACTAGAAGGGAAAAATAATCCAATGTTATTCTCTTCACAACTGAGAAGTGTTTCAGTCTACATAAATACTATACAGAATCATTTTTTTAAATTTTTCTTTTAATGTTTATTTTTGACAGAGAGAGAGAGACAGAGCATGAGCAGGGGAGGGGCAGAGAGAGAGGGAGACACAAGGAGAGGGAGAGGAAGACACAGGCTCCAGGCTCCGAGCTGTCAGCACAGAGCCCGACGCAGGGCTTGAACTCACAGACCACGAGATCGTGACCTGAACCAAAGTCGGACGCTCAACCAACTGAGCCACCCAGGCGCCCCCCCCCCCCTTTTATTTTTTTTTATTTTTTAATGTTAATTTATTTTGAGAGAGAAACAGAGAGCAAGCAGGGGAGGGACAGAGAGACAGGGAGACACAGAATCCGAAGCAGGCTCTAGGCTCTGAGCTGTTAGCACAGAACCTGACGTGGGGCTCAAACCCACAAACTGTGAGATCATGACCTGAGCTGAAGTCAGATGCTTAAAAAACTGAGCCACCCAACCGCCTCTTATTTCATTTTTTTTTTTTTAACGTTTGTTTATTTTTGAAAGAGAGAGAGAGAGAGATCGCCCCCAGGGGAGTGGCAGAGAAAGAGGGAGACACAGAATCCCAGACAGGATCCAGGCTCTGAGCTGTCAGTCAGCACAGAGCCCCACATGGGGCTCCAACTTACAAACCGTGAGATCATGACCTGAGATGAAGTCAGATGCTTAACCAACTGAGTCACCCACATAGAATCATTTCTTAATACCCAAAAGGAGTACATTGTTCATGGTTAACTTTGTTGCAGATTTAAATGTGAAAATTATAAGGTTTCATTTGCATGCTCATGAAGCATGTCAGGTTTAGCTTTTGAAATAACTCACAAGCTATAATTGAGAAGGAAAATAAACCTGATGAAGAATGAGATTTCGGATTGATCTTAACAATTTGACTTACATCTTAAGTGGATCACACTGAATGTTTGTATCTTAAATTAGGCTATGTTGAGATAACTGCTCTTCACAAAAGAAAGCATCAATATTTGAGTCAATAAAAGTAACCCAATTCTTTAGGAAATGATGACATACATTTGTGTGTACTGTCCTTCACAAGCAGGTTTACAAAAAATTTCTCTATTCTTTTGACATTATGCAATAATAAAAATTTATCAGTGTCATTTTTATCTTGTAGTCACTAAAATTTCTCTTAAGGCTTCAACGGCTGAAACTACAGCCATACAATTATTTTATGCCACTTATCTCTAAACCAGTCACTTAACTTACCAGAAATTAGGCAAATATCTTGTCCCAATCTTCAGTGTATATGTTCTGGAAAACACAGTATACAAAGAAAAATATGCTTAAAAATATATAATCATTAATATCTAGAGTTAGAATTTCCATAAAATAAATAACAAAAGACATTCACATATGTGTGACAAATATTATAACCCCACACTAGCGTATCACAGTTAAATCATTCTCGTGACCAATGCTTTAGTGAGGACAACGCTATACGCTTATTTCCAGTATATAAAGCCCCACCTAAGACTTTCTTTTAAAATTCAGAGCTAGGAGTGCCTGGGTGGCTCAGTCGGTTAAGCGTCCGACTTTGGCTCAGGTCATGATCTCACGGTTCATGAGTTCGAGCTCCACGTCGGGCTCTGTGCTGACAGCTCAGAGCCTGGAGCCTGTTTCCGAATCTGTGTCTCCTTCTCTCTCTGTCCCTCCCCTACTTCACACCGTGTCTCTCTATCTCTCTCAAAAACAAATAAGCACTAAAAAAAATTCAGAGCTACAAAAATTTTTTGCTTCTTTGGAGAAAAAGTATAAAAGTAAAATGTATAACTGAACATGTCTCTTTTTAGTAACTTTGCCAAATAAGAAGTTGATGGTCAAATATGATATTCAATGATATAATTACATTAGCTCTTATGATCATGTTCTCTACACAAGATTTCCTTCTTTCATTCCTGTTTTCTTAGGTTCTGATTCTATTCTTAGAGACATTTTGTCATCACTGCATACAACACAGTCTCTACAAAAATCATCTCAAACCCTTTGGAGATGAGACGAGAAGACATAGTAAAGAAAGGGGTGGAGGAAGAGGTAGAGACAGATACACAACAGCAGTTATATGTGCGCTGTCTTTATGCCAAGATTATCTTGCTCCCTGACTTATTGGCAGGCCTGCAATCTGACTTGGTCTTCCAGGGGTGGAGGATTTAGTCTAATTTCCTTGTTACCAACGGCAGTGATTGTGAGAAATGTGGGCCTGTGATGATAAGAGAAGCTAAACACGGCACATGCTAAGCCCACAAGCTGGGCTTTATTTTTTTCACTGAAGTATATTGGACACACGATGCTATGTTAGTTTCAGGTGTTCAACATAGTGATTCAAAAACTCTGAATGTTTTGCTGGGCTCACCACAAATGTAGCTGCCATCTGTTACCATACAGTGACGTGGGCTTCAATTACATCATATTCTCATCAACCCACCTGAAGACTTGAACCCCTATAACGTATCAGGATGTGGTCATTTAGAAGGCAATATAAACATAGCAAAACTTACTACTTTTTAAAATTAGAGCTTTCCCCCAGTAACATGGCTAGAACTACGAAAATGGAAAGTAAGTGTTGATGACGATGTGGAGAAATTAGTATGTTCATATGTTGTCGCTGGGAGTAAAAATGATGCAGCCACTGTGGAAATAAATCAGTTTGGCGATTCCTCAAAAACCTACACGCAGAGTTACCTTATGACCCAACAATTCTACTGCTAGGTACGTATCCCAGAAAACTGAAAACACACATTCACACAAAAATTCGTATGTGAATGCTGATGGCAGAATTACTCCTAAGGACCAAAAAGTGGAAACAATACAAATGCCCATCAACTAATGAATGGATAAACAAAATGTACTACACCCAAACAATAGAATATTATTCAGTCATACAAAGAGGTACTGGCTCATGTTACAACAGGCATGAACCTTAAAAACACACGAGGTAAAAAAAAGTCAGACACGAAAGGCCGCCTTTTACATGATTCCATTTATATGAGATTCCCAGAAGAAGATAATCAGTAGAGACAGAGAGGCAAGTGGCTTCCAGGGGCTGGAGGAGAGGGCAATGAGAAGTGACTGCTAATGGAAGTGGAAGTGTCTTTTGGGAAGAATGAAAAGGTTCCAGAATTAGATAGTAGTAATGGCCGTACAACCTTGTGAATATGCCAAAAACCATCAAGATGTACATTTCAAAATGGTCCACGTTGTGGTGAATTACACCTCCACAAAAAGAGCTTTTAAAAAATGTTCATAAGTTAAAGTTTACGATGGCTTCTCAAATATGTTAAAAGGAGCTTCTCCTAGGCCTGAAAACCAATCATTTTGATGATCCGACCCTTACTGCTTAATACAATTGCCCCCTCTAAACTAGTCTCATTTCTGATTTTAATAGGATCATAAAATCTTGTGCTTTTAAAACCTTCTTTAGTACCTCCCCCGCTCAAAATTGGTAATAGAACTATACCTCTTATGCTCAATTACATTTTCAGTTATCACACATACTTAACAAACACATGCAACGAAGGGGGACAGCGCACAGGTGCACATCCAGGGACAGAAGTTATGCGGACATCTTCATGCACAGTCCCTGAACCGTGCCCCCGTGCTGCAGGAAAGGGCCTCCTCCAAAATGGTCATCCTCGCTTTTGATTTAAGCCCTTTCAGAACCGGAAACTCAAAAGGTGTCCAATTCCATCTTCAAAACCATCCATCAATCCACAAAAGATCGTCCATATACTTACCTGACTGTAACTTTTCCCTGCCGGACCTGGTTCTACACCATAGACCTTCTTCCGTGAGACACGGCACAGCTACGATAAGCTGTGAAATCCCGTTTTCTAGTCAGAATCCTGAATTCTTTTGGGGCGCCTGGGTGGCTCAGTTGCTTAAGCGTCCAACTCTTGATTTGGGCTCAGGTCATGACCTCACAGTTCTTAAGATGGAGCCCCGCGTCAAGGCCCTGAGCCATCAGTGCACAGCCTGCCGGGGAGTCTCTGTCTCCCAGTCTCTCTGCACCCCTCGGCCCCCTTGCGCGCTCTCTCTCTCAAAAATAAATAAACATTAAAAAAAAAATCTCAGTTCTTTCAACCATTCCTCAGACCCTAGCGTCATAACCTCTCACCACTCCGGTCACTCCCTGTGACGGACTCCAGTTTGATATTGAGAGCAACAGGTACAGTAACCCACCTGTGCCTCAACTTGCTAAAATCTGTAAAACTGGGAGATGGTAATAGATACACTACGTTAGATGACGCTGGGTCATGACGCTATGGAGAAAAATCTACAGCGGGGTAATGGGAATATGGAGCTCCACAGCAGGCAAGAGGGTAGGAGGGGGTTGCGATGTAATATCATAGCCCAAGAAGGACTCCTGAAAGGTACATTTGAGCGGAGACCTGAGGAAGTGAGGAAGCAAACGATGTGGGAATTGGGAGAATTCCTGGCTAAAATAAAAGCAGACGCACAGGGTGTGTACTTGGTAAGGTGAGGAGCAGCAGGGTAGCAGGCTGAGAAGAGTGAAGGGAGAGGGGTCAGAAATGGGCAGAGAGGTAGCACTGTGGAACTCTCTAGGCCAGCTTTCATCTTAAGTGAGCTGGAGAGGCCACCAGAAGAGACAGCCTGACTGCAGCTGTAAGTGACCACAGGGAGCAAAAGAGAAGTTAAGGCAGTAAGTGAAATGCTGAAAATGACTCAGACAAGGCTAACAGAGTGAAGGTCTGTAAGAGACCATCAGTTTCTGGATCTACCGTAAAGATAAAGCCACTGGAATTGCTGATGAACGTCTGTAGAATGTGAGTGAAAGAGAGAAGTCTGGGAGGACTGCAGTTTTGGCAATGTGGGCTTGTATTCCAGGAGACTGTCACTTCCCGTGTGACCTAGGCAGACCTAATATTGCTATGATCACCACTGTTATTAGCTAGCTTGAGAAAAGACGGAGTTACAGGAAGAACAGGTTTGGGAGTGGTCTCGACATCAGAAATTCAATTTAGAACATGTTAAGATTCCAGTAGACATCCAAGTGAAGACCTTTAACAGGCAGCTGGACATACAGGTCAGCAGGAAGATCAGGACTAGAGGAATACAGACATATATTCCTCCTGGGGGGGGGGGGGGATCTAGAATGAAAAAGAGTCCCCAGGACTGAGCCTTGCAGCCCTCAACATTTTAGAAGTTGGGAAAACCATGAGGAACCAACACTCTCCTCCCAGGAATGGCACCCTGTGTGTCAAAGTAAGGAAAGAGTATTCAGCTGTTTCAAATGATACTGAGAGGCCTAAGAAATAATCATTGATCACTGCGTTTTACAAACAGAGACATTGACAAACCCTGATAATTAAGAAATATTTTGATACAGTAAGGATGAAAGTCAGGTGGAGTAAATTCATGAAAAAAAAAAGGGCAATGAATTGGAAACAGCAAATATGGACAAATCTGCAGAGAAATGCTGACACAAAAAGGAACAGAAAAATAGGGTGTGTATCTAGAGGGGAATGTGGGTCAAGTTTGTTGTTGTTTTAAGATGAAAGAAAACAGCAAGCTTTAATACCAATGGTAATGGGTCAATGGGAGAGGAAGAAAGAGATGATGCAGGAGAGGAATAATGTTGGGACCGGCCCTTGACTAGACCACAGGGGATAAATACAGTGTATAAGACAAGGGATGGCCCAGAGAAGACTATGCCATTGGGTTATTAATCCATTTACTCAACATATACTTACTAAGCAAGTAGTTCGTGCTCCACACTATTCTAAACACTTGAGGATACATCAGTAAACAAAATCATATGAGAAAATCAGGGTGCCTGTGTGGTTCAGTTGGTTCAGCTCAGGTCATGATCTCACAGCTCGTGGGTTCGAGCCCCATGTCGGGCTCTGTGCTGACAGCTTGGAGCCCAGAACCTGTTTTGGATTCTGTATCTCTCTCTCTCTCTCTGCCCCTCTCCTGCTCACGCTCTATCTCTCCCTCCTTCAAAAATAAATAAATATTAAAGAATCATATGAGAATGGGGCGCCTGGGTGGCTCAGTCAGTTGAGCATCCGACTTCGGCTCAGATCATGATCTCACAGTTTGTGAGTTCAAGCCCTGCCTTCGGGCCCTGTGCTGACGGCTCAGAGCCTGGAACCTGCTTTGGATTCTGTGTCCCCTTCTCTCTCTGCCCCTCCCCCACTTGTGCTCGCTCTCTCTCTCTCTCTCTCTCTCAAAAATAAATAAATGTAAAAAATAAAAATAAAAAAAACCCATATAAGAAAACATATGTAAAGCACTTACAATAATATGTCTGGCACATAGTAGGCACCTAACAAATACCAGCTAAATATAGACCTTACCTGTGTTCCTTCAAATCCGTGACAAACAATGTGGACCAAGACAGTGCCCTAAAACCTGCCACTAAAGAACTACCAGAGGAGTCTGAATAACAAGCCTTTGAGTGGATAAATACTTACTTTCCATAATATGAAAATTGGCTTTAGAAGTCAATGAATGCAACCTCTTCATTTTGCAGAAACCAGTTAAAAAGAGAAAGCCAAGTTCACTTGCCCGAAGTTACTACATTAATTCAGTGAAGAACCAAGGACCAAAATTAAAATCCAGTTCCTACTTCCTACTCTGGTTTTCACTACATTCTCTGTAATATCTCTGTCCCTCTCTCTCTAACAGAAAGCTGAAAATATTAAGATTGCAATTTCTGTCTTCCCACTACTTCTGCCTGGCCCTTGTCCCCCTCCAATTTACCCCGGGCTATATTGGACTCCTTACCACTTTGTTTTGATCCAATTAAAAACTATAGTGGTTAAAAGTGGTTTGGGGGGAGATACAGTATTTTAATTACCAAAATAACAGGTTATTTCCAACCAAAAAAAAAAAAATCTACAATCAAACAGTCCTCGCATCACATATTAAAAAAATATCGTAATGTAGACATTGATAGTGAAGAACATTTATTGTAATTGACTTTACACACGTTAAAATAAGAACATCTCAAAAACTAATAAATCAGAACAGAGGATTTCTTGTTTTCTGTAAAAACTTAATAAATCTGTTTAAAAAATTTTTGGGGGGAATGCAAACTGGTACAGCCACTCTGGAAAACAGTATGGAGGTTCCTCAGAAAGTTAAAACTAGAACTACCCTATGACCCAGCAATTACACTACTAAGTATTCATCCAAGGGATACAGGTGTGCTGTTTCGAAGGGGCACATGTACCCCAATGCTTATGGTAGCACTATCAACAATAGCCAAAGTGTGGAAAGAGCCCAAATGTCCACTGATGGATGAATGGATAAAGAAGATGTGGTCTATATATACAATGGAGTATTTATTACTCGGCGACCAAAAAGAAGAAATCTTGCCATTTGCAACTACATGGATGGAACTAGAGGGTATTATGCTGAGCGAAATTAGAGAAAGACAAATATATGACTTCACTCATAGGAGGACTTTAAGATACAAGACAGATGAGCATAAGGTAAGGGAAGCAAAAATAATATAAAAACTGGGAGGGGGACAGAAACATAAGAGACTCTTAAATATGGAGAACAAACAGAGGGTTACTGGAGGGGTTGTGGGAGGGGGGGATGGGCTCAATGGGGAAGGGGCATTAAGGAATCTACTCCTGAAATCATTGTTGCACCATGTGCTAACTTGGATGTAAATTATGAAAAATAAATAAGTTATAGAAAGTAAAAAGAAAAAACTTTTTTTAACATTTTTATTTTATTTTTGACAGAGAGAGACAGAGCATGAGGAGGGAAGGGACAGACAGAGAGGGAGACAGAATCTGAAGCAGGCTCTAGGCTCTGAGCTGTCAGCACAGAACCCAACACAGGGCTCGAACTCACGAGGTGTGAGATCATGACCTGAGCAGAAGTCGGACGCTCAACTGACTGAGCCACCCAGGCACCAGGAAATAGATCTATTTTTTAAACACCCATTATCAGTACTTTTAGCACCATGGATGGCAGCAGATCAATTTTTTACTTTCAGTATATAAGCCACATTAAGGATACATTGAAAATGCCAATTAAATTAAATACTCGCTGAAATAAAATTAATTTTCCCTTTTCCTTTCTGCATTTTTAATAATTGTTTAACAGGGGGATAGAACTCAGTTCTAGCAAATAAACATTCTACTTCAAACCATCAATAAAACTGAAGTTTATCTAATATCTCCATTAAAACATCTGGCAAACCTAGTAATTTTATCTTTAAAACAATACCTTTTAGGGGCGCCTGGGTGGCTCAGTCGGTTTAAGTGTCCGACTTCAGCTCAGGTCATGATCTCACGGTTTGTAGGTTCAAGCCCAGCATCAGGCTCTGTGCTGAGAGCCAGGAGCCTGGAGCCTGCTTTGACTCTGTCTCCCTCTCTCTCACCCCTCCCCAAGCTCACTCGCGTGCGAGCTCTCTTCTCTCTCCCTCTCTCAAAAATAAACATTAAAAAAGTAAAAACCAGGGGCGCCTGGGTGACTCAGTCGGTTAGGCGTCCGACTTCAGCTCAGGTCATGATCTCACAGTCCATGAGTTTGAGCCCCGCGTCGGGCTCTGTGCTGACAGCTCGGAGCCTGGAGCCTGCTTCGGATTCTGTGTCTCCCTCTCTCTCTGACCCTCCCCTGCTCATACTCTGTCTCAAAAACAAATTTAAAGAAAATTTAAAATTTTTAAAAATAAATAAAAACAATTACCTTTTAGATTTCAAGTTTCAAACTCTAAGTTCTGATATGAACTACCTTCCAAGGTTTGGGATTTTTTTTTTTTTTAAACCCTAGAATGTCCTTCAACTTTTAGCTAGAATCTTGCATTCTGATAATTACTGTTCTACCTTTTTTTTTCCTTAACCTATCCTCACCCCCCCAAATGTTGCACATCTATACGGGTGTATCTGTAACTGGGCAGCACTCTTATGAGCCTATCTCGGACACCAGGTGGAAATAAACATTTCATTAGAAAATTAATCTTCTATTTCTATCCAATAGTAAACGTGACCAAAACATTAAGGACTGTGTTAAACACCCGGATTTTATCTCAGCTTTAACACAAGCTAAAGAAGTAACAATGCCATTTCAGCATTAACAGCACAACCAAGTCCTGAAACGCTCCAACCACCCCCAAGTCTGAACTTGCTTCTTTAAGGAAGCTGCCTGGGCAGTCTCAACGAATACCACACACCAAATACTAACTTCCTTTTTCAAATCTAGCAGTGGTGTTCCAGTTTTCGGCGTCCTGGTTATGTGCACATGCATTTTTCTTACGCATCAGCAGCCTGAGGGCAGAAATCTGTTCCACAGGCTGCAAACCCCAGGGACCAACGCAGTGCCTGCGCGCACCAAGTAGGTACCCACTCAAACTATTAATAGCACACAAGCGATCGGATACACAGTTTCGTTTAGTCCTTCCAGCCGCCCGAGGAGGCCCGAGGAGGCAGGTACTATTATTCACCGTTCCTATTTTACAGATGATCACAAAGAGGCTCAGAAGGGTTACTTCGCTTGCCCGGATCACAGAGGCAGCAAAGGGGCATCAAACCAGGATTCCAAGCCTGACTCGTCCGGAAGCCTTCTTAACCACTTATTCCTGCGGCCTCTCCCGTACACGCCCGTGATCACCCGAGAAGGCTCGATTCGGATCCCGGAACCAGAGGTCGCCGGGCAAGCCCCAGAGGCCTGTAGTGAGGTTCTGACACCTCGCCCCGCCGCCTAAGTTGAGACGAAACGAGGTTTTTAAGCGCGGGGGTTGGGGGGGGGGGGGGGAGTGATGCGCGGCGGAGTGAAAGGGCTCATTGTGACCCAGGCAGGGCCACCCCTCCCCGCCACTCCGGTGCCCGAGCTTATACCGAGTACTGCGGGAACCGCCGGGGACTCCGGGACTGCCTCACCGAGACGAGACTCGCGGTCCTGGCGGCTCAGAGCCCCGCGACACTGATGCGGAGCCGCGCGCCGGAAACGGAGGACAAGAGGAGGACCGACGCGCCTCTGGCGGGAGGGGCGGAGGCGGCTCGCCCTCACCCTCGAGCAGCGGCGGGAGCCCTTCGGTGGCTCAGCGACCCAGGGAAGAGGAGAAATTTCAGCGGCCAGCGTTCTCCCCCACGAGCAACCTGTGAAGAAAAAAGACAAACACCGGCGGCAGCCCGGACCGCGTTGAGCCGTGCACCGCCTGCCGCCCCGCCCCTTCCGGGGCCGCCAGGAGCCGTTTCCGGTGGCGCCCCCTCCGCTCGCTCCGGGCTTGAGCACCCCCGGGCCCGTTTGTAAACTCCTGACGTTCCCCCGCTCCCCACAGCGGGCGCGCCGGCGAGACCTCTTTTCGGTGTCCGGGAACCAAGCAGAGGCCGGGAAGGCCGGTCCCGTGCCGCTGGTCGCAGGGCTTCCTGCTCCGAAGTGGGAAAATGTGCTGCGACAAGTGGAGC
Source organism: Prionailurus bengalensis (assembly GCF_016509475.1). Classification (NCBI taxonomy): domain Eukaryota; kingdom Metazoa; phylum Chordata; class Mammalia; order Carnivora; family Felidae; genus Prionailurus; species Prionailurus bengalensis. The sequence continues at coordinate 8,027,474 of NC_057353.1, forward strand.
CGCGTGGCCGAAATGTTTCTCTTCGTTGAAGACCTGGAGGAGGATTGTAAGATCCTTTGCCTGTGCTCCAGGGCATTCGTGGAGTAAGTAAAAACGCGTCCCTCTTCATTTCCAGCCCGGTTCTTGCCCAGAAATGTAGGCCTCGCAAGCTACGTGTGATTGATCCCCGAAGCCGTGGCTCAAGTCGAAGACCCGTGGGCAAGGTGGTTTCAGGAAGGAAAAGTCCTCAGAGTTCACGGAAGGTCGCCTATTACCGTTAGGGGAAGGGGGAAATCGACTTTGTCGGCTGCTGTGAAAAAACGCGGCAGCTGATTGATTTCGTTTTTATAAACCGAGGGGACGTTTAAAAATCGGGGGAAGTGAAATGTAAACGCCCCTTCAGGGGTGTGACAGCTCAAGGTGAAGACTTTAAGATGAGTACCTTTTGTTAACATTTTTTGAAAACCTTGAGATTTATTCAAGTGCATATGCGCAGACATAGAGCTTCCAGTTACCCGAGATAAAAGATTTAACTATAATTCCATCAGTTTTTCAGCTGTATTTTTGGGAAATATTTGGGGTAAAAATTGCCCTCCATGGAAGGAAGATAACCAGTGGGTGGGAAACAAGGAACTAAGGAATCGGATTATAGGGATGACTGTCTGCATATCGGGTGTGTGAGTTAAGACGCTTCAATCTTTTTTCCGTCCCTAAAGCAGGTATGTTTTCACAATGATTTCCAGTGATTTCGCAGGCTTATTGTTAGATTCAACCTGTGGAAGTAAATTTCATGGGCTGTACTTTTAATGTAGCTTAATGTGGGGGAATTGAAGTTTAAAGAAATGCTTACAGTTACTGTATTTGTGTGGAGTAATCGGAAAATTGATCCAAAAAGAAGTTAAACACGATGTTTAACTTTTAAAATATTGCCATCTTTGCATACGTGCATGCATGTGCAAATGCTTTCTGTGGTTCTTTGTGTTAGGTACCCTGGTAGGCCCTGGAGTATAAGACACAGCCTGTCGCTACACCATAGTAAGACAACTGTTACATAATTATTTAGCGAATTACGGTTGTAGGTGTTATAGGAGAGGAGTACAGGGGGCTGTCATAGCAAAAAACTAACCTTTCTCCAAAGATCACAGAGATTTCTTTGAGAAAAGTAGCTTTTGAAAAGAGGTCTAGAGAGTGGAAGGAAACTGGGGTATGTTTGAGTGAGAGAGGGAGCGACGAGCAGAACTCTGTAAAGCCAAGTCTACATACCTGCTTCTTAGCCTGCAGCCAGATGAGTCTCGGGGCTATCTTCGTGAAGCCTTCTTTCCACAAAAAAAAAAAAAAAAAAAAGGAAAGAAAGAAAGGGAATGTGAGTTATAAAATGCATGAAGTTGATGGGGCACCTGGGTGGCTCAGTCAGTTAAGCATGACTCAGTCAGTTAAGGGTCCCGACTTCAGCTCAGGTCGTGATCTCACAGTTTGTGAGTTCAAGCCCCGCGTTGGGCTCTGTGCTGACAGCTCAGAGCCTGGAGCCTGCTTTGGATTCTGTGTCTCCCTCTCTCTCTCTGCCCCTCCCCCGCTCGTGTTCTGTCTCAAAAATAAATAATAAACAATAAAGAGTTTTTTTAAAAAATGTAAAGATTTGAGAAAAAACTGTCATGCCATACCCCTACAAAGCAATATGCTACTAGATTTCAATTAAAGCAACTTTATTTAGAACACAATTTAGGGGGCTCCTGGGTGGCTCAGTCCGTTGAGCTTCCAACTCAATTTCAACTCAAGTCATGATCTCATGGTCATGGGATGGAACCCGATGGGCTGGTGATGGGCTGGCACGGAGCATGAAAACTGCTTAATATTTTCTCTCTCTCTCCCTTCCCTCCACCCCCCCCAACACCTCTTCCCCTTGGTATACACAAACTCTCTCTCTTTCTCTCTCAAAATAAAAATAAATGAATAAAACACAATTTAATTGCCATATAAATCACCGATTACTTTGAATTTAGTCTTTTTGAACCAAAATGTTCATTTTTTTAAACTTCGTATAATTTCATACATATTAAAACTTAGAAGCTCTACTTTGCTTTTAGAAGCCACATTCTGGGTTCAAAATAGATAAAGAGAAAAGAATGGCTTTTTCCTTTAGATCACTTAATGCTCAAATTATAACCCCTTAGAACAAAAAGAACTTGGAAATAGGATCTTGAAATTATTTCCAGGAGAAGTCCTGGGGACTTGGAGACATGCTGGCAGTTCAGAGGCTTAATAGTGTAACTCTGACTTTCCAGGTAGAGAAAAGGTCTGTTTCACCATCTTAAAATAACAGATTGACTGTTAGCAAAATTCTAGAATAGATTATTAAACTGAAAAATACAGTACCATACTTTGGAGCAGAAACAGAAAACGAGCATTAGCATAGGTGCCTAATACCTTCTTAGTATTGAGTTGACTCTCATACTAAACTAAACTAAAGGTTATTGTACACCTCTCCTAGAAGGCAGAAAATAGAACCTCATATTGTAACTAATTTTTATTTTCTGAGGACATTATATTAACATACTGTCAGGGCACCTGGGTGGCGCAGTCAGTTGAGTGTCTGACTTTGGCTCAGGTCATGATCTCGCAGTTGATGAGTTCAAGCCCCACATTGGGCTCTGTGCTGACAGCTCAGAGCCTGGAACCTGCTCAGGATTCTGTGTGTGTGTGTGTGTGTGTGTGTGTGTGTGTGTGTCTGCCCCTCCCTGCTCATGCTTTGTCTCTCTCAAAAATAATAAAATAAACGTTAAAAAAAATTAACGTACTGTTTTATGAGCTCTAGAGTAATCTGTTTCATCTGCACATTCAGGTTTTCATACACCATATATATGAAGAAAACATAATTACGTGTAATGGCGCTTTTAAAAATAATCATCATGATGGCTCAGTAGTAACATGAAAAAATAGCTTACGTTAATAAACGTCTGAATATAAAATATCTACACTATAATTACAATTATGTAAAAATTTTGTGTTAATATGTACGTAGTCTAGAATAGAATATAGTAAAATGCTGAAATGATGGAGTAGTAGATTTTTGTTATGAAAACAACAGACATTAATTATTTAATTCTTTTAAAGGAATTACTTAATTCTTTTAAATCATTTTTTTCTTTAAGATTTACCTATTATATATATCTGATGTTACTCATTCTTAGAAAGTATATGCTTTTCTTGTTTTTAAACTTTATTATTATTAATTTAAATCCAAGGTATTTAATATATAGTGTAATAATGATTTCAAGAATAGAATCTAGTGATTCATCACTTATATATAACACCCAGTGCTCATCCCCACAAGTGTTCTCCTTAATGCCCCTCCTCCATTTAGCGCCCCCTACCCAACACCCCTCCAGCATCCCTGTTTGTTCTCTGTATTTAAGAGTCTCTTATGGTTTGTCTTCTTCTCTGTTTTTATATTATTTTTGCTTCCCTTATGTTCATCTGTTTAAAGTCCACATGTGACTGAAGCCATATGATATTAGTCTTTGACTTATTTCGCTTAGCATAATACACTCTGGTTCCATCCACGTTGTTGCAGATGGCAAGATTTCATTCTTTTTGATCGCCGAGTAATATTCCATTGTCCATATATACCACATTTTTATCCATTCATCCGTCGATGGACATTTGGGCTCTTTCCATACTTTGGTTATTGTCACTAGTGCTGCTGTACACATTGGGGTGCATGTGTCCCTTCGAAATAGCACTCCTTTGGATATCCTTCGGGTAAATACCTAGTAGTGCAATTGCTGGGTCACGGGGTAGTTCTATTTTTAATATTTTGAGGAATCTCCATACTGTTTTCCAGGGCAGCTGCGCCAGTTTGCATTCCCACCAGCAGTGCAAGAGAGATCCTCTTTCTCCGCATCCTCACCAACATCTGTTGTTGCCTGAGTTGTTAATTTTAGCCAGTCTGACAGGTGTGAAGTGGTATCTCATTTTGATTGATAGTTGCCTGATGATGAGTGATGTGGAGCATTTTTTTCATGTGTCTGTTAGCCATCTGGATGTCTTCTTTGGAAAAGTGTCTGTTTTGCCCATTTCTTCACTGGATTGTTTTTTGGGTGTTGATTTTGATAAGTTCTTTATAGATTTTGGATAGTAACCCTTTTCGTGATATTTCATTTGCAAATATCTTCTCCCATTCCGTTGGTTGCCTTTTAGTTTTGCTGATTGTTTTCTTCACTGTGCAGAAGCTTTTTATCTTGATGAGGTCCCAATAGTTTATTTTTCTTTTGTTTCCCTTGCTTCTGGAGACATGTCAAATAAGAAGTTGCTGCAGCTGAGGTCAAAGAGGTTGCTGCCTGTTTTCTCCTCTAGGATTTTGCTGGCTTCCTGTCTTATGTTCAGGTCTTTCATCCATTTTAAGTTTTATTTTTGTGTCTGGTGTAAGAAAGTGGTCCAGGTTCATTCTTCTGCATGTCGCCGTCCAGTTTTCCCAGCACCATTTGCTGAAGAGACTGTTTTTTCCATTGGATATTCTTTCCTGCTTTGTCAAAGATTAGTTGGCCACATAGTAAATCATTTTAAAATAATTTCAAACTTACAAAATAGGTCCGTGAACCATATTCCCCTCTCCGCAGATTCACCAGGTCTTAATAGTTAGCTGCCTTTGTTCCATCTCTCCCTCTGCAGACACAGAGACACGTGCCCAGGCCCCACATACACCATCTTTTCTGAACCATTTGAGAGCAAGCTGCAGACTTGATTCCCCATCTCTCCTAAATACTCCATTGTGCATTTCCCTAAAACAAGTATATTCTCCTTCATAACCACTGTTGAGGGTTCACATTTCCCCCAGCTTTCCCAGCAGTGTTTCTCTTTTCTTTCTGATCCAGAATTCCACATAGTTCCTCTTATGTTTACTTTTGACTTGTCAATCTCCTTTGGAAAAATTCTTCACCCTTTCCCTCCCTTTCGCGGCCTCAACATTTTAAGAAGTGCAGACCTTACCTTCTCCTTCTGTAGGCTGACCTTACTTAACCTGGGTCTCTCTGACATTTCAACAGGAACAGAGATGGGGCCGTGCCTTCATGGCAGGAAAGCCACAGAAGTGATCCTGTGGTTGGCCCTGCATCGCTTCAGCCATGACTTTCTGGAGATCCAGTCCACCACTGGTGATGTTAACCTCCATTGCCCAATCATTGGGGTCTCCCAGTTTTCTTCACTGTAAAGTCACAGTGATTCCCTTTGCATTCGTTAGGATGTTGTAGGAAAGTACTCCAGTGCTATACCAATACCCTGTTGTTGCCTGAATCTGCTACCTCTTGAAGATTGCCAAAGAGTCATTCTCTGCCTGTATTGTTCTACTTTTATCAGCTGGCATTCTGTATGGAGCACTTTCCCTTCTCTCCACATATTTGTTTACTCCTTTAGTTACATTAACGTGAACTCTGGATTGTTCGTTTATTGATAAGTTATATTTTATTACTGTCATTTATTTTGATGTTCATATTGTCTCAGCTTAGGTGGTGGGGGCCTCCTGAGGTGGCTTGTATATCATTTTGATGTGTCCCTGGCATTGTTAGACCTCCTCCTAACCTTCTGGCACAGAAGGTGACCCAAGCATAATCTTTTATAGTCCATGCTTCAACCTGGAACTGCCATTTCTGAAGGTACCTTGGTTCCTTTTAGCGGAGTGGAGTGTTCAGAAACCAAGACTTGGGTGCTCGTTGTGTTCCCTGCTCTTGGGTTTTCATTTCCCCTATGCTCTCTCAGCAGATAGAATTAGGCAGGGTGTATCTGCATTTTGCATACATACAGAAATACATGTAGGTGTGTAGGAATAGCTTGGCTATCGGTATCCTCAGTACATTTACTTATGTGCTCAGTGTAACCAATCTTGCAATCTTACTAGCCTTTTCCTCCATCTGACACCTAGTGCCCCGTATCCTCGGGTGCTGACAGGCACGCCGTTGATGCCCTCTGTGTAGCCGCTGCTCTCCCCCACCCCCAGAGCCCTCTCCATTGCCCAGTGTTCTTGGCGGCCAGTGGGCATTGTGCCAGAGCACATTTGCACTGCATCCCCTGGCGTGTTTGCTGTCCTACTGTGAGTCATCACTTTATCTTTTATAAAGTATCAAAACATAAACAGGAGGATAGTGAAATATATCAAGTATACAAAAATTTTGTTTGGTTGAATTTATTGTGGTTACACTGGAAAAATAGTATCAGGTATTACTTGCAGATGGCTTTCTTCTGGCAGTTCTGATGGAGTTCGTTACAGCTCAGTTTAATGGTAGGAAGAAAATGGCACAATTTTCTCCTTTTTCAAAGTGTCCTGTCAAGTTTATTTGTGTTAAGTAATCTCTGATCTTAGCTGATAGAAAACAACTCTTGAAGTAGGTATGTAAAGAAAAGTTGAATCATTCACTGTTGTTAAAAATTGTTGAGACTAGGGTATTGGCTGGCTCAGCCGGGGGAGCATGCAACTCTTGATCTTGGGGTCATGAGTTTGAGCCCCACATTAGGCACCGAGCTTACTTAAATAATTATTCAATTAAAAATTGTTGAGACTGAATGTTTTGTTTTGATTTCTGTTTCAGTTTGATAAAATATCTAAAAAGAACTTCATTGTATGTTAGTCCCCAAAACAACCTTTGCTTGGACTGTGACTATCTTGTCTACTAAGCAATGATAACTTGGCTGATTTGCAAATGGAGTAGGGTCTACATGTGGATTTATGTGTGTGGAAGGTAAATCTTTCCACCTTTTTTTTACATGTTTATTTTTGAGAGACAGCGAGAGACGACGCATGAGCGGGGAAGGGCAGAGAGAGAGACACACAAGAATCCTAAACAGTCTCCAGGCTCTAAGCTATCAGCACAGAACCCGGTGTGGGGATCAAACCCACGAACCATGAAATCAGGACCTGAGCCGAAGTTGGACTCTTAACAGACTGAGCCACCCAGCGCCCCTAAATCTTTCCACTTTTATGCTCACTTCTTACAGCAAGTTTAGAGAACACTTTCTTGTTTATGTATTATAAGATCAATTCTTCCCACAATGCCAGAACTACCCTTTAATTATACTAATTAGTAATTGTAATTATAAATGTTTCCTATGTGGCATATATTCCTTGTCTTAGATGTACTATCCTTGTAATAACCTCGTGAGATATGTGTTCTTTCCTCTGTATTACAGATGAGGAAGATATATTAGCAGATTGCTTTTCTGTTCCTTAACATTTTAAATCTATGCTGCCTTGAATTTTTTCCCCAGATTTATAATGTATTTCATTTTTGACTGTTTAATTTGCTTTGCAGAGATCGAAAATTGTGCAATTTGGGATTAAAAGGCTACTATGTCAAAGGCAATGGTGACAATGCAGGTAATACAGAATAAAACCATATGGTCCCTTTTCACTCAAAGTAACTATAATACTGTATTGATTTTAAATATAATTTGTTATAATACCATATTGATTTGTTGCATAAAATATTATAAATGACAACCAGTAATTATAGTCCTTATTTTTTATTATGACATGGTTCTAGAATCCTTTTCAAAGCACTTCTTTTCTTTTCCTGCTAGCTCCTCTATGGACTTGAGGTAGCCTCTTTTGCTCTATGTAACGTTCCTTCCTGAGTTGTTGCCATTAGATAAGAGCAGCCTGAAATTTGCAGCTTTGAAAAGTAGAGAGCATATTTTTCCCCCCAACAAAATTTTATTGTGTTGGAAGATAAACAGAGGCATATTAAAATTTTCAAGAGTTTATTCGAGTAGACACCTCTCCAAGGCAGGCAGTGCCGGCTCCCTGGATAGGAGCACCACTCCACAACAGGAGTTAGAGGAGGGGTTTTTATAGAGACGGTGTAGAAGCAAAGCAAGGAAATTACTTGATTGGCTGTGGCTTAAGCAGTGGGCTCATTTGGGGAAGCATACTGGCTATTTGTGATTGGTTGTTCTTAAGTTTTATTTTCTTCGATTTGAGCGCTTGGATTCTGGCTTAGGTTTTTGGTTTGCTTCCATTGACAACAAAGGCCTTAGAGCCACCTCAGTCTAATGACCTCCTTGTTTATATACTTTACCAATCGTATAAATAAGGTATTCAGGATAAGTGCCAAGTGAACATCCATAGTCTTCTGACTGAAGTGAAGAGCCCATCATCTGGGTTCACGTTCCCAAATAACAAATAGAATTTGTTGTATAGTTTGAGCCTTATCTAGTTTCCAAAAACCATCTTGCTCTCTCTCAGACTTCCCTTTGAGACCGCGTTTGTTCTTTCCACACAGATCTTTTTTGTTTCTCTAGATACAGGCAAAACTAGCATGAGTTCTAGGCTAAAGCCAGCACAAGTAAAGAGTGTCGTGTTGCCCTTAAAAGTCCTTTAACTCTCACAATAATGGAACGAGTCAGTGTTTCTTCAGTTGATTGCTGGATAAAGTGTTTGGTTTGTGTTTCAATGTAATGTACAAATAAGGTTTTTTCAGACCCCAAGCTCCTGCTAAACGTAAAATATACATACCATGGGGCACCTGGGTGGCTCATGATCTCATGGTTGTGAGATCGAGCCCCGTGTCGTCGTGGAGCCTGCTAGGGATTCTCTCCTCTCCCTCTACTCCTCTCACTTGCTTGTGTGTGCATGCTCTCTCTCTCTCTCTTTTTCATAAATCAATCAATCAATCAATGAATAAAACACATACTATGAAAGGAACATAAAACTTAGCACATTTGTTTTTCCTATTTGCTCTCTCTTGGACTTTCATAAGTTCATTGAGTGGAATGGTAAGTGGAATCCCCCTTATTACTTAGGCAGAGATGTTTTTTTCCCTCTTTTTTTTAGTAGGATTTGTACACAAAAGATTTCTTTATAGTCTCCATTTTTGCTTTGTAAGACTCACCATTCTGTTGCCTACAGTCATTTAGCTGGAGTGCAGCTCACCCCTAATTGAGTATGCTAATGTGTAAAGTGACATTTATCTCACATTTCAAATGGCTAATGGGGCATTTGAATGGCATTTTTCCTGTTAATGGTGTGATACACTTTTTTTTATCTAACCATATTAGTATAAAGCAAAACTTACTTTGTTACAATACAACAGGTTTTTTTGTAAGACCTAGAATCAGGAGTTTGAAAGAATCTTCCAGCTCAGTAGATTTCACTTTCAATAGCAGAACCCTTTCATTCAATCATCTCTCCCAGAGTCACAGAATATAAATCCCAGTTGTGATTAAAGTACCCTCAAAAAAATAAATAAATAAAAAATAATAATAATAAAGTACCCTCGAGGCGACTAAAGACATGCCTTTCCCCTCTCTTATTACTAGCTCCTAAAGTAACTCCACAAATCATCATTTTAACTTCACTGATCTAGTTGAGTAATACTGCCTATGGCGAAAATGTGTTTTCCCTGTGATTACTCTACCATGTCCCCCCTCGTATCCTCAGTACTCTGCACGGTGCAAAGGGCTCTGTGCCCAGCACAGAGGAGGCACTCATTACGTGTAACTTGGATGGGCAGCTGGTAGCAGGCACAGCCAGACTAGAAGTTGTCCTTGATTCTCAGTTGGCCACTTTTTACTAGTCTTTTAAACTCCTTAAAAATCGTAACACTTGCATGATTCTGGATCTCAGGTTCCTCTTTAAAATGAGGATGATAAGACTTACATCTACATTCTCTCTGAAATGAAGCTAACAAATGCTGTCTGTAGGAGACCAAGCAACAGAAGAGGAGGAAGGTGGCACGGCAGAGTCACGTGACAGCAAAGGCTTAGGCCTAGATGAAAGTGAACTTGATTCTGAGGCTGAACTCATGAGAAGTATGGGACTACCACTCCAGTTTGGTGGTGTATCTGCACATAAGACTTTTGAGGTAAGTAGGGGCGCCCGGGTGCCTCAGTCGGTTAAGCGTCTGACTCTTGATTTCAGCTCAGGTCATGATATTGTAGTTTGTGAGTTCAAGCCCTACATCAGACTCTGTGCTAGTGGTGTGGAGCCTGCTTGGGATCCTCTGTGTCTCTTTCTCTGCCCCTCTCCCACTTGTGTTTTAAATAAGTAAATAAATATTTTTTT